>NW_010311520.1:0-21444 GCF_000700745.2 Antrostomus carolinensis
GAAAATTTCTATCTATTCCTAATTTAAGGTGCAATTCCTATATTCCTTTGAGAGGAAGGACTGCAGATATTACAGGTCCATCTTCAACCCACATAAATGTGTGTGTATGTATGTTTGTTTCTTGCATATGTTCTCATCTGGCATCACAATTTTTCCCATAAGATTTTAAGATTATTTTTCAATTACAGTCTTAGCAGTAGATTGCAGTAACTGGGGAATAAAAAATTCAACTCCTCATCCCTACAGCTTGTATATTTTGACATCTGCATAAGCAAATTAATTTTCAGGAGCACCGATCCTCCAGGGCTCTAATTGCCTTCAGCACCTTAAAAACTTAGTATCCACAACACATTAAAAACCTGTGGGAAAAAAATATTGATTTTGCCTCACATTAAACTTCCAGACTATCAAAAAATACTAATAAGTGTGTACAGCAGATAATTTAGGAAGTCTGAAGACTTTTCAATGAAAGATTTTATCTGAGGATAAAAATAATGAACATAAATACATGAATTTTCAGAAGAATTACTAACCCTAATAGTTGTAGGGGTTTTGTGTGTGTGAAATAGTGAGAGTAGAATAAATACAACTACTGGGAGGAAGACACTGCACTAATTCCATGATTAGTTTAAACAATTAGTATGTATCAATTGAATAAATCTCATTAACAAAATAGGAGAGCAAAGGAAAAGGATTTTTACAATTGTCTGCTATGCTGTGAAGTAGCAACCAATACATTGAATTCAAACATTAGAAGATGGTGTGCTGCCAGAGAATAATATTTCGTAACAAGCATTGCAAATTTTTATACCCTTTTACATAAAACAACAGTCAATACACATTTAAGGCAAATCACTGTGGTACAGCTGCTAAATAACAGGTTGCATCCACTTACCTATGTCTCTGCTTTTACCTTTCAGTGATGAAACCAGATGACAGCATTAAAGAATCACTTTAGGCCAACACACTTGAACAGATCCTTTTCATTTAATGCCAGTTCTTAGGTTTAGACTTGCCAAAAGTAATCTGTTAATCTTCCCAGACTTTGAGAAGTGGGGATTACCTACATAATATCTCCCCTTCTACTGCCTTCAGGCAGTATCTCTTATTTTGTTTCAAATCCAACTACGGTATATGGTATATGTGACTGAGGTGGAGCTCTCTCATTCTTCACAATATCTAGTAAATTCTAAGTCCTCTCATACACTACATGAAGCTTTTGCCTATCAGCTCCTAATTTCACTGATTCCTAGTGCACAGTGCGGAGGAACCAAACACCAACCTTATTTTGAACCCTATGAACTCACTTTGCCACTACACTTTCTGTGTCTGCCTCACAGAATTTGGCACCTACTACCAACATATTATAACTTCTATTTGTTAGCCATGCTATCGAAACAGCATTAGCAAAATGGCTGGAAAACTCAAAGTGGCAAAACCACCAAGTCTGTGAATATTTTATTTCTATCAAATTAAAAAGTAGCTTTGGTTATCCAAGTGATTTTTAATGTAGAACTCAAAAACTTAAAAAAAATTAATATAATTAATCTTTTCTGATTTGTTTACTCTTATTTTATTTTCCATACATTGGTTGTATATATAAGGTTGTATATAAGTAAACATAACATACCAAAATCCACAAGCTTGACTCCTCCTTCAGTGGTCAAAAGAATATTATTTCCCTTAATATCACGGTGGATAGTTTTGTTTTCATGCAAATGCTGAAGTCCCTGGAAGGCGAGACGTAAATACGAACTTTTTACTAACAGCTCTGTCCTCTGTATTACATTGGCAGAAACAAAAAGGTAGCAGAAAAGTATGAAAAAACTTAAATCAGATTTATTTTTAATCCAAACCAGAAAGATGTCATTCTTACTGGAAAAACCCTTAACACACCATAAGGAACAGATATTTTTAAATTGCCCTTCCTTTATGTCAAATATAAATTTTAAGATAAAAGCAGAAAAAAGCACTATAAATCTACATTATGTATTATACCTTTAGAGTATAGACTCAAAGAAAAATGCCAAAGCCTAAATTCCACTGCAGAAAGTCAAATTCAGTTAAAAGAAAATGAAAAATAAAGATACTTGATTCGGACTAGCCAAAAAACAAAAAAATTCTTGTAGTAGACATACGAAATTTAACAGAATTTTGTGTACATTTCTGTACTCAAAAGAAAAGCAATTTTGATGCAGAACTGTATTTACTAAGGAAATTAATCAATGGTCAGAAATCAATTTTCATTTTCTTAATAATGACACAGATTAACTGTTCTTCACCTTGCTTGTTCAAAAAGTATTGTCTGAATTACACATTTCCTTCATTTCATTAAACACTGCTATAATACAAGACAGTGAGCCATGTTAGCGGGGACATGATCTTCATTCATTCAAAGAAAAAAATATGAGCTGATATTGACTGTCCTTTCACTGAGAGCATATCTTACCATCAGTGCTTCACGTAAAATGTAAGCAATTATAAGTTCATTCATCCTTTCACCTCTCTTCAGAAATCCTTTCACAAGATCAGTCACAGATCCACCATTGCACAGCTGCAAAACATCAGGGGAATGTAAAAAGGAATTAAGAAGTGTTGGAGTAGTCACTTGGTTTTAGTTTTCAGTAGTTTTTGTATTTGTAGCCAAATGAGCTCCTATTAAACTGGCAAACCACAGATTTGTCCTTATGTCTACCATTTATACACACAACATATATGGCAACTTTTACCAATTTTTTTCACTGCTTTCTGCATTTAATTTTTCCTGCCCACACACAAGAACAACAATCTGTCTCTTTGTTTTCCTATATACATGATTGCTTTTCACTGAAACAGTAGCAGCTTACAGTGCAATAAATTTGCTGTGAAGGCATGTTCTGTAGGGCATGCTAATTGCTTCTGATATTCATCATGTGCAACTCACCAGCAATGCAGATTATTACAACATCAATTCTTAAGTACAAAAGCTACATACAACAAAATGGATTTAAAGGATCAGAAGACAGGCAGCAGAGAAATTTCCCCAACAATAAAGTCTTCCAAGGGAAAGCTGCCCTCTTTGCCAAGCAGCACTTAATTCCCAGTGGAGAAGGATGTTATACACAAGGGATGGGCAGCATGGAAGATGATGAAAGTGCCATGGAAATAAAGGTCTCATCTCCCACCAAAATAAGGCAGGCCACGGGGGTGAGATTAATTATAGCCCTTGTAGCACCAACCCTGTCAGCTTCTTGTTCCAGATGCAGAGTCACAGTCTACTCTGGACAATCTCCTGTCTAAGGTCCAGTTAGATTCCCACAAGCCTCTGTCCTGTCCCGTATACCCAGGAAGCAGAGGTTTGGATTAGTGAGCACACATTGCCAGCAGATTAGTTTAGACCTGCAGTATTTTATATGTCCATTTTTATCACTTACAATTTTTCCACAGGAAGAAGCAACAACATAACTTTAGTGACTAACTCCATAGCAGTTACGTACCCATGGAGATAAAATTGGTACTCAAGCCCTTAAACAATCCATAATGCACCTAACAATACTCATTGATTGAAGAGCCATTGCCTCTGTAAAGGAGTAGCTGCTTCCAACAAAACAGTGAAACGAATTTTAAGTTTTACACTGTTTCATCCAGTAGTTTTTTATTTGAAAATAATGCCCACATAAGACTGTGGGTATTGGGTCTGGCTGGGATGGAGCTGATTTTCTCCATGGCAGCGCTCAGAATGCTTTGTTTGTATCGGTGGCTCGAGGTGTTGATAACACTCCAGTGTTTTGGTTACTGCTGGCCAGCACAGCATCAAGACTGGCTCTCCAACATTTCCGTCCGCAGTAGGCTGGGGTGGGGAAGGTCTTGGGAGGGGACACAGCCAGGACAGCTGAACCAAATGGACCAAAGGGATATTCCATACCATATGACATCTGCTCAGAAATAAAAGCAAGGAGAATGGAGGGGGAAGGGGGGCATTCATTACTTCCGTTTGTCCTCTGGGAAGTGCAACGTGTATGAAAACCCGGCTTCCCGGGAAGTGGCCAAACATCGCCTGCTGATGGGAAGCAGAGAATAAATATTTTGTTCTTTTGCTTCTGCATGTGCAGCTTTGCTTTGCTTCTATTAAACTGCCTTTGTCTCAACCCACGAGTTTAGGGGGTTTTTTTTTGTTCCATCTTATTTTCTCCCCTCCCCATCCTGCTGAGGAGGGGGGTGATAGAGTGGGCTTTGGTGGGCATCTGGCATCCAGCCAGGGTCAACGCACCATAAAGACATTCTACCAATGTAGCACAAAATAGTAATTCCTTTTGACTACAGGTTTTGAAGTATATTCAAATCGAGGGCATAATTTATCAATAAAACCTTTCAACTGCATAACTCTAGACATCAGATACATTTGTATATGTTTTTTTAAATTTGTTCTATACCTCTACATTTTTTCCATGCCACAATTACAAAAAGACTTGCACCTTACAGTATAAAACATTTTATAGCCCTTTGTACCCAAACATAACAATAATTTTCTGACTGCCTTTGGAACCCCTGGGTAGCATTGAACTTGCACTATACAAATGCCTACACAAATACCATTCAATACGTAAATCTTGTTGCAAGATGTGTCCCTCATCAGGTCAATGAAGGCTCTGGTCTGAGAGATGCTGAGCTCTATGACAACAATCTTGGAACTCAACCTCACCCTTACCTCAGTGGGACAATGTGCACGCTTAGAGAGAGAAGAACTCGTATGCTTAAATGATGAGATTAAGCGCTTTTCTGAATCATCAGGGTCAGATTCCCAAGTAGGATTTAATTTACTGTCTTTAACCATGCTGGTCTGCCTTCTCCACTGAGTAGTTACCTTTTTTTCTTTTTCTGGCAATGGTATGATCTTTCCAGAGTCTGTTGTTTTAACTTTGCCACATCACTGACATGTTTAGTCAAACCGAATGGATGATGACAATTCTGGTTAATTTAATGCACTTGCATTTCAGGGCATTACAATTGTCTGACAAATAACAAACCAACTGTGAAATAAATTACACACATAATATTCTTCAAACTATTTTTCTTCACTATCTAGTATGAAATTTTTTCTTCTTATAGATGGATCTTCTTCTGTTTTCTTTTCAGAGCTGGATATCTGTTAGTCTTTCTGTTCAAGGTAAAGAAAACTAACCCAGAAAGAAGTATATTCTTTCTGTAGACGGGAGAAGGAAGAAACTATACCTCAGAAATCACCTGCTTCAATGTTTACGCAGTAAAGCCAAGACTGAATTTATTTGCCTGGGTCAGCAATGTTATTTTTCACTTTCTTAAACATGTCACTTTAATTTTTCTACCACTCTCATAAGATAGAAATCCTTATTACAAGATAATATCTGTATTCTAAGATAAAACTTATTTAAAATATCGGGTAAAGTAAGATACTAAAACTGTGGTTATTTTAGACCAAACCAAAACTGAACTGTAAAAAGTCAGCTGAGCAAGTCCTGGAAAAAAACCCAAAACCAGAAGGCACCCACACCACCATGGAAATCCTCTGCCTGCTCCCAAGGTAGGGAGGCTGCTTAGGCAGAGTTCAGCGGAAGATGTCATCGACACAGGTTCTTGCATGCACAGGGCAACTTTTCTTTTGCTACTTCTGTCTCAAAGAGTTGTACTTTTACTTACATCAGACAATTTGTATTTTTCTGAGACCACTAATCATAGGAGGAAGATGGGGAAAAAAGGTGAGGTATTAGAATGCAAGCAGCTATAAGGAGGAAAAGGGATTATTGGAATGTAACTACACTTAGGAAAGGAGATTATGGCAGACACCGTATGTGTGTGCTCTGACCTACATGGGGTGGGGGGAAGGATGATGACAACAATGACACAGTTTAGTATTAACGTTGTTCTATTTTTCTACAGGCTAAACAAGTCCTCATGAGTAAAATGCTGCATCCAGTCTAATTTCCTATTTCTACTGTCTATTTTCTGTAGGTGAAGTTGCCACGTGTCCCTATAACTATGCACATAACTAAAGTTCAAACGCTGATTCTTTCTCCTGACTCAGGCTATCAAATTGCATGTGTGTTCAATGCAAGCTTATCATCAACATCTCAAAAGTCCCTCTCATAACAAGTTAGGCTCTTCTCTTGTCTCTCAAAAGAAGAAGCTACAGAAAACTATGATACTCCTGCCCAATGCAGCACTGGACCATGTTTGTTTGGGAACCTGAGTAGACAGTGACAGATAAATTATCCTTGGGGATGCTGACCAGGATCTAGTTCATGACATAAAAACTTAAAGGGGGAAAAAATCCTAAACCATATAAAAAAAACCCAACAAAAAAATCAAACCACATTTCCTTAACTCATACAGTCCTTCAATGACAGATTATGAGATAAACATTATTTAGCAGTACTGCCAGACTGGAAGTTTCCTCAGGTGTTGTTAAATATTGCAGCTTATAATTATGATCTCTGCTGTTTCTTAGTAGCATGCTGTCCACAGTAAAAAACCTGTGCAGCCTCTTACCAAAGTTACTGTGTTTGAGTTAAGTTATCTGTAATGCTTGGATGACAAGAAATCATGAAGGCAAGAGAGATAATTTTTTAAAAAGATCTTTCTAGTTTCCAGTGAAGCATCCAGAGAAGAGAGGTGCTGGTAGCTATTATTTTGTTGCAAGCATTGTGAACTCGCATGGCCAAACAGCTAATCAGTCTGTGTCATTACACCACATAATTTGGTAAAATCTCCTCAGAATACCTCGATGAAGGGTACAATAAGCAAAAACAAGAAACACATGGAGAACTCAGAACACCAACATACAGTAGAAGCTGTGTGTCTATCTGAGCTCTGCCACAGGGCTGCTTCCTACCCTAAAGGTCAGAGTAACTCACCAAATGCAAATGTCCTTCAACCTGTCATGAGACATGGGCTCTTCTAGGAGGAGAGAGTAGCAATTCTATTTCTCTCTCCCACACTCCCAAGAACACACACACACATGCACACATTCTCTCTTGCACACACAGACACATTTCTTGTGTTTTTTATCAGTTTTATAATACCTATTCTAAGCAACTAGTAACCCCAGGAAGAAAAACTGGGTACGGGAGAAGTGGTGGTGGTGTTTGTTAGCTCAGGTTTGGCAGCACAAGCAGTAGATGATGTAAACTGAATGGACTTTCTCAATTTGGTTCTCAGATACCACATACTCTGGTACGTGAAATGCATGCAAAAACAAAGCCCTTCAGTCTGAAATGTTTTTAGGAGGTCTCCAAGGGTTGCATTTTCCCAACGAAGGATAGAAATCCTCTTTTAAGCTTTGAGTAAACTTAATTTAAAGAGAGAGGCTCTTATAAATGTCCAGCCTATGAGACATGGTAAGGGAAGATATTAGTGATCCTCCCACAAGGATGTTACTTAGAAATGTCATCTTGATAAATTTGTACATGAACAATTTTCATCAATTTAATGTTAGTAATTTCTTCTATTGTTCCCTTGTGATTTACAGGTATTTTCTTTACTGGCAGTATTTTCAGTGCCTACATGGATAGAATACAAATATTACTGCAAACACAAGCAACTAAAAGGGGGGGTTAACTGAACTCTCTGGGCTACCTAAAAGGAGGTAGAGAAAACACGGAGAGATGCTTCTCAGATGCACACAGCATAGGATGAGAGGCAACAATCCCCAGCTATAAGACAGTAGAATCCTACTGGACATAAAGGAGAAACTTTCTCACCAAGACCAGTTAAACACTGAAACAGATTACCCAGCAATTCTGTGTATTCAAAACTTGAATGGAAAAGAGCAAACCTGTAACATTGAAGTTAACAACCTTTGAGCAGGAAGCTGGACCCAATAACCTCCAAAGGTCCCTTCCATGTTATAATTTTCTATGATTCATAATATTCAGATTTTAAAATATTCAGTCCCTAGTTTGGATATTTAGACAGCCAGAAATAGTTGGAAAGGACTAAGGAAATCTTGCATACTCAGAAGAAGGGAAAGAAAAATTTGATAGGAGTCTTGATCCATGGGAAAACCTGCCTGAATGGTCCGTAGCTCTGATGACCATACATAACTGTATCAGAAGAGGTGCTTATGACTCTTCTACAGTGGTAGTGAAGGGCTCCTCTCTTAGGATTTTCTGTCACTCAAAAGGCAAAGACTCATACCGGGATGACATACAGTCCTCCACTCACCCACTTGCCACAACCCTCTGCTACTACATTTGAGTTATTAGTATGCAAAACTATATTCAGCAAGAGATTTATAAAATACCATGATCCTAACACATGAAATGTCAATTAAAATTGCCATCATATCACATCACAGTCATGCAGGTGTTCTTTGTAGGTGTTACTCTTCATCTGATTAATTTTTCTCTGTTCAGCTCTTCTTGATTCTGATGCCCATTGAATAGGGATTCAGTATCAGAATTGCTTTTAAGAAAACTATCAGTTGCACTTTTGTCAGAGCTATTACAGCCTTTAATCATCCAACTGGTCCTGATTTATGCATCTGTACTAAGCTGTCAGGTAACATTTACTTCCATTCTGCAGTCAAGGTACTTTCATCTTATTTCAGTAGCTTGGATGTGAATAGTGGGGCAACTACCATTACTACTTTCCTTATCTTTACAGGCTGCACAGACATAAATGACTGGGTAGTACATCATATATGCACATCATCTGGCATGCACGAATGATAGTTACGAAAAATTTACATTGTCCAACCTTGCTTTAATGTTATCACACATACGAATGCTAAAAGCATCTCAGGCACTAATCTCTTTTTTTCTGTTCTTAGAATAGATCAATAATCTGATCTGTTCCACTGAGCACGCAGTACAGCAGCACTGCCAGCCTCTGAACTGACTGCACCCTCCTTTTAGTACTGACTGCTGGAAGAACAAAAGATTCTCACTTGTTGCTGTTTTGTTGTCATAGAACTACAGAAACACAGGAGTAAAAGGGACCACAAGAAATAATTGAGTCCACTACATTTGCACTATGTAGAGATCTGGTACTTTCAGGTGATCTTTGACAGGTACTTGTCTAACCTGCTTGTAAAAATCTCCCACTGAAGGAGACTCCATTCTTTCTAAGTAGTCTGTTTCTATTTTTCACTAGCCTGATAGTTAGAACATTTTTCCTACTATCCAATCTGAATCTTTTTTGCTTCCAACAAAACTGCTTTATTTTTGCCCTTCCCGCCAGTAGTCTTTGATAACAAACTAACATTATTCTCTAGTTAACCATCTCTGTCAGGTTACTGTCATGATATGTAATTTTTCTGTTTTTTTTAGGCTGTACAAAGTTAGTTGCTGTAACCTTTTGAAATCATGTATGTTTTCTAAATTGAGACTTCCTGCAATTTGCACTGACGTTTGTGACACGTTTTGCCCCAAACTGCATATAGAATTCCTTTGGAAGTCTTGTCTTAGCTGGGAAAAGCTGAACAGAACAGAAAAATCTCCAAATTGCAGAGAATTCCTTTCTGCAATTGCCTAGTAAGGTATGTCCCATTTCCTCTTCCTATAGACAGCATTACTTTGCATGCATCTACTGATTTTTTCCCCCTGTGATTCAAAAAAACCCTCTGGTATTCATAACTGTGAATCTGATGCTATCCTCCAACATGCCTGTAATTACACTAGGTGTCCACTCCTGACTTTTTATGTAGACTTTGTTTCATCACCCAAGTTATTAATGAATAGAAATAGACCAAAAGCCCACTTGAGATTCTCTCAGCCCAAAAGTGAACTACTGAGTCCAGTTTTATGAAAAAGAAGTTATTTGCTTTATTGTTTATGTGAAGTTTCTCACATTTTCCTCACAATAATGTCACATGGGACCACATCAAATCCTTACAAAAGACACATCTCATGTATTGCTTTCCCCTTGCTACACCAGTTATCCTGTTAAAAGATGAGATTTTATTAACATGATTTGTTCTGGCCCAATCCAAGTCAACCACTTATCACATTACTGGGTTCTGGGTATTTCTACAACGGTTTCTATTAATTCGTTCTGGAATCATTGCATGCATTAAAGTTAAACAGACTGGTCTGTATTTCCCTAGGTCATCATTTTTTCCTCACTTTGTAAAGAAATACATTAAACATTCTTGTATCTCATTTCTCTCTGGTCTTTGTAACGTAATCTTGTCTTTAGCACTCTTCACACTAGCTTCTCTGAGCTCATCCTTAAATGCCTGTACCTTAGCTGTGCGTTTTGTTTCTCCTGTTTGAAGGCATTCTAAAATATTAAAATAAGCAAACCCTGATGCATTCTTACTTGTCTCTTATTGTGCCTTTATCTTTCCTCTGCATCAGCTAATTTGCTACTCTGTGTTTAATGTCTTTCAATAACTGCCAGCTATCCTGCTTTCCTTCATTTTTACACTATTTTTCCTAAGCACAGGTACCTACCAGTTCCCCAAGCTGGGTGAAGCAGATTCTCCTAAAGCCCATTATCCTTACCCTGCTGCTCCACTATCCTTCCTTTCCTCAGGAAAGAGAACACAATTATTTTGGGGCCCTTTTCACTCAAATTTCCTTCCATCTTCAACTTTTCAAAAGAGATCTTCTCTATTAGAACAGAAACAACCTGATACAGCCATTTCCAGAGTCACATTCTTTGCCTTTTGTCTCCAAGACAGAACTCAATGGGCTGCCTGTCTCAAAATCCTGGTTGTCACACAGGGTCAGCTGTGACCAGATTAACTTTTATTCTCTGCCCATGGTGTGACCTGTCTTCATAACTGTGACCACCAAAGAGCACATTTAGCACACTGACAGCGCCTAACGCCTACCACAAGTACTTGAAGGTCCTTGTGAAGACGTACAGGGAACTAAATCAGTTTCTTCAATAGGCCAAGTGGTTCAATACACAGTTCCTGTCTGTACAGTGTAGTTTTAATTTCACCCCAAACAGAATAAAGATGTGCACTGTGGCTTCTATTTTTTCTGACAACAGTATAAGATAACCCATAACCAAAAGGCACCACAGTAATGCTCCATGTTTTTAGGTAAACTTGATTGCTTTCAATTTAGCGTGAATGAAACGTACCACTGAAACAAACAGCTTTCCCGAGTTATTTAGCTTCAGTAATCACAAAACATGTACTATTTATAATTTTGCTCTCTTTCATCATCTAGTGCCTCCAGGGCTGTGTTAGTCACAGCCTCACAGGTGTTTGCTTGTGGCTTCCGATTTCTTCACTTTCAGCTTGGCTTTTAACTTGCTTCCTTTGTCACGCGCATGCATTGAAAAGACAAACAGACAGAGGAAAAGTTTGCCTATTCCATCTTATGCAGTGCTGGCCTGCACAGCCTCTTATGTTTCTCAGTCAGGACATATCTGTACCTCACACTGTGGCCAAAATGGAAAAGCCCCATCTATGCCAATACTGTATTTTTCTAAATTTCTTCTTTCAAACTCAGCATAGTGAATGAAGCCACCAGGCTTTACATACACAAGAAGAAAAAGAAGCAAACTCCTCAAAGGAGGATTTTTTCTGTTCTAAAACATTTGTAATAATCTTTAGTCTCGTAACAGAATGAAACAAGCAAGGAGGTGACTGCAGTACAAAAGGTTTACTGGGGACAGCCCAGCTGAATTCCCCTGCTAGCTCTTCCTGACGCAAACTTCATATTGCACCATCCCATAATTCAGATTCTTTATGTTACGATACAATACATTTACATCCCCATGAAGTTGCTAATGAACAAACTAATCTATCACCTGTCTACACCTCCTCCCCAAAAGAGTATACAGCTATCAAGCTATGATTTGGAATAGTGCTGTGTAAAGCAACTGAGATCTAAATCACCGGATAATATATTTACAATAGAAATTCTGAAAGAGCTTCAACTATAGCTTCACAGCCTGGCAACAGTATATTACAGCTATAATTTTTAAAAAATCAAATAAATGGAAGAACCATTTTGCAAAATCAGAGCTAACCTAGCTACAAAACTGAAAGGCACTGGTCAGTAAAGAGCCCTCTGAGCAAATGCAAGAGGCAGCTTACCAAGACAGAACATTTTGATATACAAAACTTAGTGCAATTCATCATTTTATTATACACAAGGAGCAGAGGTAAAAATAACATTTAGAAGGCAAAACCATTCACTTGGCTAGGGAGAAAAATCAGGGCCTAAATTTGGGATCAATAACGTCAACAGAATTGTTTCTCCTGGCTGCCGCAAACTTAGCTGAGGCTCTGGAAAACACAGAATCTTGTAAGCAAAGAGAGCAGCCTGTGGTAACAGCGAGCACTTCACAGCTTTTATTGCCTGCTCAGAACCATGTTGCTTTTGTTCACTCTTCACCAACTAAGAAATGTTTCAATGCACCTTCCTCTTTTGTAACATCATTTCTATATGATTCAGAGTTCAGACAGTAGTTCCAAGTACTACCATATCCACACTACACAATGCATTTTATGTCTGTGTTCCTACATGAAGACAATAATTTAGTATAATTCACTGTAATTTAAATTACTGCAATAGAAATCTTCCCTATTGAATTCGAAAGCACGGCTGGGGAAGCACATATCCAAACAATGGTGCTTGTCTAAAGGCTCCTTTTACAAAAGGAGTGAAGCTGAAACACACTCAGCCAAAAGGCAATTCCTGTCCTTGCAGGAGTGTGCAGGACAGGTCAGCTTAACCACTCCAGGAGTTGCAGAGGAGTCTCTCTGGTGACTACAAAAGGAGCTACAGCGACTCTAACTGTCATGGGACACCAAGGTAGCAAGAATTTCCTGGAGGACATTCCAGACATTCTCTCAGAGAATTTTGTAAGAACCAAAAAGATGCTAAACTCCAAAGGCTTCCCCCTCCCCTTTTTTTTCTTCTTTAAATTACTGAAATGACAAATTCAGAGAGACTCAATCAGACAAAATTGAATGAAGTGCTCTGTAAACCGACCTCTCCTTGCTCACTTTGTCTGTGCAAGGCAGTTCCTCGCTTCTAGAGTTTGGTTTCAGCCAAGCCAGCAGCTTTCTGAACTGCAACAAAAGTCTACATGTTTTCTGGAGCCCAGGAAACTTTCTGTCACTGCTGACACCTGGCTGGTTGCTTTCTGCATGTCCTGGCTCCTTGTTCCTTGCTATAGTACTCTTCTCCCACAGCCTGCAGCCTCCAGCCCTCTCTGTGCAACAATGAACAAGGATGAAAAGACTTCTTGCCCTACAGACAAGTTAATTTGCTCCAGTCACTCCCTTTATAAAGGGACCCAACATGTAAACTGGGAACGAACACAGAAAAATTATATTGTATATCATACTTGAACCCTCAGGTGTCTGAAGCAAAAAGAGACAAGCTTTAGCCCAAGCATTCTTACGATGATTGATGCCATCCTCTACCAAAACTAAAGGAGGTTTTAACAAAAAAGCTACACAAATGTGGGGTTTGGTGTTTTGTTGATGTTTTCTTTTTAAATAACCACATATCTTTAGCAAAGATGTGATCAAAAAGAAAATGTACAGAAAGCAAAGTGATGTTAAATATTAGAACATGAGAGGCATAGTATTCCTGTGCTATTTAATTACATAGTGGAATGGTAAAACTCGGGGGTTTTTTTCTGTACTTTTGCTTTACTCCATGGTGGCAAAAAGTGTTAGAGGTTCTTCAGAACCAGTTTTTTGTATGTGCAGCATTCTCCAGCAAGGTGGGCTAAAACATATGCTCACCAGTTGTTTAAAAGATGCAGACTGTGCAAACCACAATGTACCATGAAATACTCATGATGCAGAGAAATTGCAAGTATTTACTAAAACTCAGAAGCATCAAATGATAGCTGTAGCCATGCATCTTTGATCTTGAGAAATAGGATATAATTCAAAAGTGAAAAATTGCTATAATTGAGAAGCAAAGAGGGACACATTAGAAATGGAGAAATCAAGGCTGATTCAGACACGTAATGGATCATAATATTCAGTGTTGGAGCAATTATAACCAGACACTACTGAAAAATGACCCATGTTGAGAACTACAAAAAAGCAATTTTTAATTGTTTAATTTTTCTTCTATATATGTCATTTGGAAATACCTGATAATAGTTAGAGAAATGTTAACTCCCTTTCCCCCACCCCCTGTAAAACCGAAATGGAACAGTTTTTTTCCATGATGCTAATTTCCTGAAAGATTGTTTTACAATAAATCTCCCATATAAAAAAAGAGCATTTCTTATTATATATTCCATTATATAGAACAACTTCCATCCAAAGCTTTTTTTAAAGCCCAGAAACCTGCCTTTATTCCCGTAGATGGAAACATATCTATGTATAGTAACTACTGTATCTAATAAAAGCATAATGTAAACATGCCAAAGGAAAATCCTAAATAAATTATTCATCTGTACATACCAGAAGGTCCTCTATTTCATGTAAAAGAGAAGTAACTGATATAGCAATGTCTAGTTTATCTCAGGTAAGCTCATCTTTTTGAAAGCCAAAATGAGACCGCTGGGTCCTGCTTCTAGGCGTTTCCACAGATTCCTGTGGGACTCACTCCAGCCAGCACTTGTTACTCAGAAAAGCCTCGCAGAAAAATGCATGTCATTGAATTTGGATTTTCCCACTCTTGCCAAACCTATCACAGCAAAAAGAACAAATCCAGTTTCCATACTCCTACCCATTCCTTACAATTTCACTACTTTTTTAAGACAAAATCTTCATTTGAATGGAGTTCAACAATTGAAGTCCCAACAGCTTCAATGCCATAAAATTGCCTGCTAACTTTAGATACACTAATCTAAGTCACTCCCACCACGCAACATCCCACAAGGAGACTGTATAATCAGTGTCTCCCCAGGCTCTGAGTCTTCCTGAAGGCTGCAGGCTCTGAGGCTGCAGATTTTTTCAGCCAAACATCTTTCCACGTCAAGAACAAGCATTAGCTGCTTCACAACACTGACAGCAGCTCCACTCTCCCTCTTCCACACACTGAGAGGCGCCATGAAGAGTGACAACGCCATTAGCTGAGAAAGGAAAGCGATCAAGCTAATGGAGAGAAAAATGCTTTACTGCCGACCATCAGATCTCTTACATAGTGCTGGAAAGCTCAGCAAGAGACAAGAACAGAACTATCTGTCTGCTCTGAGCTTTTCTTTTCCGTGCCCAGCCTGCTTTGGCGCAAACGGCACTCTGAAGCAGTCATCTGCGCCTGGATGCAGAAAAGGAGTGAAGAGTCTCGTTGTGTTGCCCCTGTGGGGGTGACAGCACATTCTCACCACAAGAACCATACCGACCCTGCCCCATACATGTTAGACGACTCCTTGCTCTTTTAGACTGGGATGTGTGACTGTGACAAAGGCACTGCTTTGCTGGTAAAGGAAGATTATCTAGATAAACAGATTTTTCAAAATACAGATTATTTACCTAGCCCATAGAACTTATCAGTCCCCATGCAGAGCTTATAAAACCAAAATCAGTGAGTCAGAAGTAAATATATTGTCACCTACTGCAAAATTTGAGAAGAGTGTAAATGCTGAAGAATCTCTCTTGGTTGTTTGTGGGGGTTTTTTTGTTTTGTTTTGTTTTGGGTTTTTTTTGGGGGGGTGGCATTTGGTTTGGTTTGTTGGTTTGAGTTTTTTTCCAGTTCCTTGTCTCTTTTCATGTTTTACATCACCCAGGCTCCCAGCTCTCAAACAGCTCTCTGTAGACTCACCCATGTTAAGCTACACAACAGCAGCAGAAATATTTGGATGACAGATCTCTGCCTTTCTTTGAGTGTGTGGAGGTAGGAAAGGGATCTCAATTTCATAATACATTGCTATGGTTGTCCTGATCCTAGAAGTTCATATTATGCTTCTGGCTACTTTTAGCATCTTTTTAAAAAAAAAAAAATAAAAAAAAAATATATATATACACCAATACCTAGATCTTACTTTGGACACTGGCTGCTTCTCTTTTGTAGCAAACTGAACTGCGACCTGGAATTACACTGTTAGTATCTCAGCTCCCCAGCCGAAAAAAAAATCTCCTTTCCCCAATGCAACTGGATTTGCTGAGACTGATACTTCTTTAGATGCATAACTATACTTCACAGATAGGAAAATACAACAGAGTAGAGGATTTATTCTTATTTAAAAAAAAAGAAAAAGAAAAAGAAAAGACACACTTCAGTGAACTACACCGTATATTAGAATTGCATGCGATGTCAGAAACTCTTCCATGTATAGTAGGTCAGCGACGGATCCAAAACTATTAGCCACACAAGATGTGGGCATTAATTATAGTCATTTTTCTCTGTCTGACATATATGTAAATTGAGCTGTCACTGTTCATTTATGAATCTGTGAGGAAAATTTATACATATTTCATGAATTCTAGGACTCTCTCTGTGACCACTGTTAGCATCTGCAAACATCTGGAAGCATACAATTTGCTAAACTCCTCTCTCCAAACACCAGATACAACAGTACAAGAGCACAGCAGACTCACTCCAGGCCAGATGCAGCAATGCAGATGTATTGTTCAGCATTCTTCCTTTTACTCAGGACTTACTGCAACACTCCAGGCCATGTGCAGCAGTGCAGATGCACTGTTCAGCATTCTTCCTTTTACTCAGGAGTTACTGCAACACCTTCCTCACTTGGCCTTGGTGAGTTCTTATCCCTGACTGACTACCTTTGACTATGCTGCTCTTCCCGTGAACCTTCATGTGGGCTGCCCCTTCTCAACCATATCAGATATGAGCTCTCTGGTTTTACTGTCAGAACCTGTGGCAGTCCTATCACCTTTCCATAGGCGACAACAAATCTAGTTCTATCCTTAATCAACTCACAGTGCTGGCATCCATCACCAGTTATCTATAGGCATAATATGTTTTCCTTTCTGCTTTGAAGGAGCAGCCAAAAGAAACAGAAAACCATACCACTATCCTTCTTTAAATCCTCCTTAATAACTCTCCTGTGCTGCAATGCTGACAAATGCTTGCAGCTGCTTGACATCACAACTGACTTCTGTTATCCCCTTCGTTCTCCATTTCCAAATCCATTTGTTCTGTTTGGCTTAAAGCTTTGATGTAAGCTCCCTGTTTTGGAGGCTCACTTTTAGGACTGGAAAGGAGTAACTCATACTCTATGTGTTCTGCTGGGCTCTCCATCCCTGGGCAAATTAAAAAATGGTAATTCTTCTAAAGGATCTGCACAAAACCAGAGAGGACTTATATCAGGGGATCTCAGCTTGTTATATACTCAGTACATGTAAGTGACTCACCAGACAATTGCAACTGCCCAGATAATTTCAACTGGTAACTGAGTAAGAATTACACTTGTTTGCTACCCTGTGCTTATCACACAGCAAGTCTTTGTCAGATAGGTTCTCTCACAGTTCTTACTCTGTTACACGCATTTTGGCTAGATGTGCAAGCTTTCCCAGGCCAGGCAAGCCACTAGAAGTGATCTACTAGCAATGGGCTGCCATTACCCTGGTACAGCAGTATGGCAGTTTGGTATACTGGCACTTTATTCCTTTTTCCATATGGGGCTACAGTGTCTACACTCAGATTAAATGGAATCCACACCATGGTTTGTACTTTGTCTATGCTTGCAAGAAGAAGACTAGGTGAACTGAAACACTACAATTTTCTGTGTTCTAGTTTAATTCAGACTCCTGAGAGCTTCTCTTTACAGATTTTAATGGTTTCGTTCTTTCTGAAAAAAGCAACACAAATAGAAGCATCCCAAGGATTTAAAAAGATAATTCAGATATCTGTACACTTAAAATTTTTCCTCTTGCTATAAACTTTAAAAGATCAAAGTTAAGTAACAAATTTGAATCATTTCAAGCAAATTTTAAATTAGCAAACATAGCTGCCAAGTGGATCACAATAATCCTTCATTATAATCTTTCTGTAATTCTTTTGATTTACCAGTGCCTGGTTAGCAGGTCAAGAAACATCCAGAAGACTGAACTCAAAGTACAGCACTTCGCCTGCAACAATGTAGGCGAAGTTACAAGTTCTGATTTATTGAATGCATTTCTTTTCCATATTACAAGGTTGAGGGAATGGGAAAGGCTAACGTGCCACTTCTTTAGAGAAGCAGATTCCAAGCACAAGCTATCCTACACTTCCATGGGACTTCTCTATGAAGATTACACTAGAACAAGAAAAGGTTCTACATGAGAACAAAGATGAATCAGGTTCATTTCAGTCTAGACTGTGCATAACCAACACCTGTACAGATTGCACTAGCTACTCAAACATTGATTGTGAAGATACTAAAGTACCAGGTCAGAAAACAGAGCTTGCAGTCCACTCCGAATTGTAACATATTCCTCCTTTTCGAATGAACAGTATTCTAAATTTCTTACCACATATTGAAAAATATTTTGATTTGGAAATGTTTTAATAATGTTGAAAACATTACATCCTAGTATATGAAATATTATATGTAGTAATTAGTATATAACAATGACACAAAAATTAAAATAGCATGCTGTAAAAGGAGATTGTACAGTATGACAGTCTGAGATATCCTTAATACAACAATAATGGTTATGGGAGAACATGAGGGAAATGGACTGCAAAAACTGGACACATTCTTCCTACAGAGCATCTTCTAGTGGCACCACAGGATACAGAATTCTGTGTTACATGGACCATTGGTCTAACTCAGCAGGGCATTGCAAATGTTCTTGAAATGTTCACGTACATACTAAGGGAACCAAAACACCTAAAAAGAATGCTTTAACAGTCTTCTTGACATTCAGCACAAAATGATTTATTTCAATAATTTCCTGGAAATTCCCTCCACCTCTCCAGAAACGGACATACACCTCTCCAAAAATGGAGAGGTTTCTACAAAATGCTTTGATATCATAAAACTGTATTTTTAACTGGGAAGTCGCTCCATCCAAACTTTTTTTCCCTACCAAGCTAAGTTTTAACTCATGAAAACAAAATCTCTTTTTTTTTTTTTTTACTCTAAAAATGATGGGTGTTCTCTCTATTTCCTAAGCATAAAAATATATTGAGAATGATAAAATATACTACCTTACTTATGTGACTTACAAACCCCAATGCATCTCAAATATGGCATGCCGAGAGGGATTCACTCATGGACTCCACACATGATTCAATGTGAATTCTATGGAGACCTTTATTATTGGTTACATGATCACTTATATACTCTTAAGCTGCTAACACACACTCACACACACACACACACGCATAAAGAACTCTTCATTGGTTAAAAGCTACTGTTCACATGCCTGGTTACAATACTTGATTGGATAAATCCACCTGTTCATGAGGCATTCTTTTTACTTCTGACTAGCCACATAAGAAGTTTCTTACCTTGTTTTTCTTGCATTCTTTCTCACTCAAAATCAGGGCTTAACTGCTCAAGGCCGAAGCCACTTGCAGCTTCA
Organism: Antrostomus carolinensis; assembly: GCF_000700745.2. Taxonomy (NCBI): domain Eukaryota; kingdom Metazoa; phylum Chordata; class Aves; order Caprimulgiformes; family Caprimulgidae; genus Antrostomus; species Antrostomus carolinensis. The sequence continues at coordinate 19,367 of NW_010311520.1, forward strand.
GCTCTTAAAGCGCCAACAATGGCATGCATAACTATGTGTCTTTCGAAAATGGACTGAAATGCTTCTTAAAATTCTGCATGATCTGTGTAAGAAATGAACTGTAGAAATACGTTGCATTATGATTCTTGGCTTCTGGCTTACAGTAGCAAGTAAAAGCTGTTAAGACCTACAATTTACCTTGCTGTGGTATTTTCAGCCATCATTTAGTCTTGACTAGGTCTACACTGTTTGTCCTTCCAGCCTTTAGGAACATATCACCAGGGTAGGTGCTTACTGCAAAAGGTCCATCTTAATTTTAAAGGATCACACAGAATTTGCAGGGATTAGTTGATAGCTTTTTTGAGAGAAGCATATGAAAAAGATCTCCTCCTTGGTATCAAACTCTGCAAATGTAAATTTCAAGATTGGATTCCCCTCTTCAGGGGAATATCTGAAGTGAAAATGTTCTTTTATGATAAATTTAAAAATCCCCCAAAACCCAAACCAATGGAAACATAGAGGTCTCTGTAAGCTAAAGACTAAACACCACCTTTATGAATGTAGACACAAACATATTGTTAAAAAAGAAACCAATAAAACAGAATAGAAATGATGAAGATATCTTCATTTTTATAAACTGCAGGACACCTAAACAGCTACTAAGAAAAACAAACTGCAACAGCCCTGTAAAGATTCATACAAGCTGAAAGGAAGGTGACGCTTCAACAGGGAATTCTGTTCCACGACAGTTTTCTTTCACAGATACTTATATTAAAAGGAAAGTTTCACCGAAGTCACCACTGCAATTTATTTTTCTACTTATGCATATCTATGTGTACACACATCAACTGAAATCTGTTGCACTCATGGATCTACATGTGCAGTGACAGGAATCAACCAAGACCACTCTACACACTCCATACTAGCACTTGCATGTGTATAGCTTGGCACACGAAGAGTAAATATAAAACTTATACTCCAGATGTAGGCTTGTGTTTTTCACATTAGGAAAATAAATCCATATGAAATATAAACCTTAAAATATAAACACTTGACTGCTTCTTCACAGTCTGTTCCATCCTGGCTGTTTGGCATCCATTCTTTACAGGCCAGAAGTTTCACAGATGGATTTTCAAATGCCCAGCAGACACAACAGAAGCTAGATTTTCAAAGATGCTCACTGCATCTCCTCTTACATACATAGAGCTGATGTATTTTGACGTCAGTCTAACCTAATAATTTATTATGATTTCCAATGCAAAATATTCTTAAAAGCATTTTCCCAATGCAAGTCAGAAGGATTTGGAAGAGCTTTTAGAACTTTAACATTTTTTAGAGCTTGTTTCCAGGATTAGATACCATTGCATCATTGAGATATTTGGCAGGAGATTTGTATTCACTTAGCTGACAAATCATAAAATACAACCAATTCTTCAATCTCAACCTTATCAAACACCCGCAAGAGCCCTGATTGTTATGAAAGGCACACTATTCTTGTCAGAGACATTCTTCATTTTCCTCTGAGGAGAGGAGGAAGTTTTCGCAGAATACGTTACAGTGAATCTATGAAGATGGTAATGATCAAGCTCTTCATTCCTAGATAAGTTAAAACTACAAATTACAGGCCTTACCTTGCTCTGATTCCATTTGAGGAAATCCTGCTGCTTTCAACAGTATTTGGGTAGTAGCCTGTTTTTATTGACTTAGTTATCTATTTGTGTATTTACTTGCACAAAAAACCACAATTCAATTAATTAATTGCTATAATCTCATTTAGAAAAAAAAATGATCATACTGTTTTCTTATACTGTTATGTCATATCTTAGTAATATTTAAAGAAATGCTACTGGAGGAAGATTAGCATGACAAGCCTTTCACCAACCCTATGAAGTCCTATTAGAATTTATATCCTAATTCTGAAGGCACAGTACTATCAGTATAAAATCAAAATAAGAACACTGAACTCAGAGCAGACCATTAATTCAGAACACTGAAAAGACTAAACAGCAGTATTTGTCACTTCACATGCAACCACTCTAAAGAAAAACACTAAAAATGTTGCTTGCATCTCATTCATTGAGTTTATACTCAACACAGGA
>NW_010311520.1:21479-29725 GCF_000700745.2 Antrostomus carolinensis
TTATTTACCTCAAGAACTAGCCAAAGCTGGTCTCCATTTTTCACATCTTTCTTGTAGTACATGCCGTAGAATTTGACTACATTGGGATGATCAGAGAGAGCTTTCAAAATGTTGTATTCAGCTTCAATCTCTTCATCAATATCCTAGTATCACAAATGAGAAATATCTAGCAGTTAATAAATAAATAATGATAACCATTTAATAAAAACAACACGTAGCACTTTCTGGCTATTCAAATGTAGTTTGAAATAATGCAAAGAAAAAAACAAACAGCACATGAATGTATCATTTGCAGGGCTGCAAAGGTTGATTCTGTTTATTCAATACAAAACAGTTATTTGGTTTTTCACTTGGTCTTTATCAATTTCAACTACTGAACACACATGGTATGACAGAACACTCCTCAGAAGAATGGGAAAGGGGCATTTTAAGACAAAGCCAGTGCAATCCACAAGTGGGTAGGTATGCAGATGCTTTGGAAAGTCACATGCCACTTCTCTAGTCTCAAGGGTGTCCCCAGCCAGAGAAGGTGCAGTTGGAACTACCTCTCTACCCCTCTGTGCACAAATAAGTATGACTGCAGCCACATCTTACTAATTTACCACCCCATTTTCTTGAATCATCTGGGAATTTTTCTCATTTTCTATTGTCAGAGAAATCAGTGGCATCCACGATCCCTCTGGTTTCTCCTGCTGAGCTAGAAGAGTTGTGCCTTTTTGTCAGTCCTTCATTGAAGACCTTGGGTTTCTTATACAGCAAGGGAAATACATTTGGAGGCGAGAGATGAGGACAAGTTTTGTCAACATACGCACCAGGAGCTGTGCAAGCCCTTTCAGACCAAACATGGATGCCAGCAATGGTGGGCACTGGATGACTCAGGTAATCCCTTCCACTTATGCACTGGAATTGCTCATTGAGGGACACCATCAGACTGTGTTTCAGTCATGCTGACAAAATATTCAATCCATCCTGGCCACAGGTAAAGGCAGAATAGCTGCAGCCATTTTCAGCCATTGTTTAGATCTCAAAAATATGTTAACATACTTGTTTCCAGATTTAAAACATTTTAAATACAATTAGCTATTTACAACCACCCAAAAAGAAACAGAAAGGAAAAATCAATTCTAGAGGAAAGCTACCTATGAACTCCACTATCCATATGAATGGATTTCATATCAATGAAAATCACCTACTCAGGACCAAAAACTGTCTCACCATTGCCAAATAGAAGTGATCATGGCAGAAAAAAGGGATGCTTTGTATTCCCAATGAATGACACTCCTTCTCATCTTGTTCACCCCCAAAGGCATCTGCTCCTAAGAGGATTTTGCTCACTTGTGTCTTACACAGGTATCTTCAATGCTAAATCCAACTCAAGTTCCTCATATTAGCCTTTTGTCTTCAGACCACTTTGACTGGTCTCAAAGAACTTTTCCCATCACCAGTATCTTGAGGAATTGAGCCATTAAACTTTCATATTGAGATTACAAGAATAAGTCTTCTCACAAGGAAGGGGTCTAGAGAGATTTTATTTTTTTTTTTTTGGAGTAGACAAAAAACAGCATAAATTTTCCTCTTCAAAAAAAAAGGAGGAACTCATTTTAAGTTAATTTTCCCATAAGCACAGCACAGAATACAGCCAATAAAAAAAGAGATGGAAGGAAGGAAGAAAGAATCAAGGCACTGAAGGTGGCAGAGGAAAGAAAGAGTGGAAGATAAGAAGGGATGAAGACAGCAAATACATCCATCAGAAACTGAAAGACAGGCCATAAAGCAAAAAAACCCACAACCCAAAAAACCAAAACCAACCACAAAATAACCAAAGAGTTGAAAGCCAAAAAACTACACCCAAAACAAATAAATGCCCTGGCTTCCTTGAGGAAATTGGAAAAGAATTAGCCCGCCATCCTACTATGATTTAATAGAGGTTTCTGTCTCCTGAAGGGTACTCAGATTTTATGAGATTTTTACTGTTATAAGGAGAAACGAGAGAGGATGAAATGAATAAAATATTGATTCTATGCATCCTAGAAAGAAAAACCTTCCTCTGCATTTTATGAAGGAAGAGAACTTGAAATATTTGGTTAAATTGGACATATTTACCTGCATAAGAGTGCCTCTTTTAAAAACAGTAGAGGGAATATTTTCATGTGAACTTAGACATAGGATAATTTGGCAAAGAGCCGGATAACACAATGGTATTTACTTATAGCCCTGAGAATACGACAAAGAGCATTCTCAGTTCCATCTTCATATATCCTCATTTCAACACCTTCACTTTTCTGTTTCAGTTTCAAAAAGCTGAGCTGTTATTCAACACAAAGAATCTAAGAGCTCTAAAGGATAAAACATGAAATACTTATTTCAGTCTTATATCACCCATGATAATGTAGTTGCCCAGTTTAATTTGGAAATATCAGTTAAACTAAGTGACATAAAAATATATATCTTCTGCTTGTTTTTTCAGTCCACCTCTCAAGTGGTACAATTCTGAAACCATCTTAAAAAAAAAATTGTAAAATTTGAAGAAGAAAATATAGAAAGTACCTTTCTTCATTGCAATGGCTCCCTCTGCAGCCATTAGTAATACTTTCAGTTTAAACAAAAAGAAGTAGTTTATTGGCTTCACTCTATTTTTAATATAGGATTGCCATTTTAACAGTAACATGGAGGTATAGCAGCTACTCTAGATATCTTGCAAATAGGAGGAAAAGAAGAATATTATTCTTAGAATAAAAAGAATATATTCAGTTAAAAGATTCAAGTCTTGGAGTGTGGCATTGACTGCATTAGTGACTTTAATTTTTTCATTAAAGTAAGGAATCTGTTTTCATCAGTTATACCTTTTTCCCTCTTCAGTTTCTTATGTTGCATCTTTAGCCATTGCATTTCTTCTGTCTTCTTTACATTCTACTCCAAATATCTGTTCTAAATAGCTCGTTTTCAAACTGGCAACCTGTCACAAGTGGGGTCACCCACAGATCCATATTGGGCCCAACACTGTTCAATATCTTCATAAGTGAGCTGGATGATGGGATCAAGAGTACCCTGATGAAGTTTGCTGATGATACCAAACTGAGTGGGGAAATAAACACTTCAGAAGGGAAAGCCACCCTGCAGGAAGACCTGGGTAGGCTGGAAGAGTGGGCTAACAAGAACTTTACGAAGTTCAACAAGGACAAGTGTAAGTTCTACCTCCTGGGAAAACATAACCCGGGAGTGCAGCACAGGCTGGGAACTACCCGGCTGGAGAGCAGCTTTGTGGAAAGGGACCTGGGGGTCCTGGTGGACAAGCAGCTCAGTATGAGTGAACGGTGTGCTGGTGCTGCAAAGAAAGCCAACAGGATGCTGGGTTGCCTTAACAAGGGCATCAGCAGCAGAGATAAGGAAGTCATTATCCTACTCTGCTCAGTGCCTGTCAGGCCACACCTGGAATCCTGTGTTCAGCTTTGGTCCCTGCTATGCAGGACAGGCTGGAGAGGGTGCAGAGAAGGGCCACAAAGATGATCAAAGGACTGGGAAGCCTGCTGTATGAGGAAAGGCTGAGAGAACTGGGCTTGTTCAGCCTTGAGAAAAGAAGGCTTAGGGGAGACCTCATCACCACGTTCCAGTATTTAAAGGGTGGCTACAAAGGAGATGGAGCCTCCCTTTTTAAAAGGAGTGACCTGGAAAAGACGAGGGGTAATGAGTACAAGTTACTCCTGGGAGATTCCGATTGGACACAGGAGGAAAATTTTTCACATTGAGAACAATCAGCCATTGGAATAATCTTCCCAGAGGAGAAGTGGATTCCCCAACATTGGACAATTTAAAGATGGAGCTGGACAGGGCGCTGGGACGTCTTGTCTAGACCATGCTTTTGCCAAGAAAGGTTGGACCAGATGATCCTTGCGGTCCCTTCCAACCTGGGATTCTATGATACTCCCTTATCTCCTACTTTATCTATTTCTTTTTCCTTTAGCATCAGCTTTACTACTTCTTTCTTCCTGTCATCATCCTTTATCCTTTTCCTACAACCTCCAAAGTGTACACAACAATTGAAAGTTTCCCTGATGACTTCAGTAATCCCTGCCATAGCCAGTTGCCACTTAAGAATCATTCCTGAACACTTGTGAAATAGATGAAAGCAGAAGCATTTCCTGCCATACAGGCATTTAGATGAACATTAACTGCAATAAAGTCCTGCCTATTCATTGTAAGCACAAGAACCATGTTTACAGAACGCAAGAGAGCCAAAACCAGAGTTTCCAATGCATTTCAATTCATGAAGATCCTTATTGTTTGGCTGCAAATCATGTTTGCTTTGGGAGAGCTATGTGATATTGAATTGAGATGAACCTCTATTTGTTGCTTTGAAAGCATGTTGAAATAAAAAGTAGATCAACAAGAAACACAGCAAAGATAATGCAAGATGCTATGTTTTCACAAACACATGTGTTTGTGACACGGACTCACAGGGCCATAGGATCATAAATAGACACTGTGTGATATACAGGGGTAGACAGAGCCCTGTATGGCTGTGCAGCTCCAGACCTGCAGCGTTTCACATGGTATGACATGCTCTTCCCTTCCTACCCAGAGATCGTGCGATGAAAGCACATGCACTACAACCCTATACTGGGAGTGCAAAAGATGAGCTCAAAGGGGCCACTTGCAACAGCAACAGCTCCTTGTCCATGTTTTGTAGGTTACTAATCTCAAGAAAAATCCCAAGCCCCATGCAGCACCACTGAAGTTAATGGGATATGCCTTTACAAACCAGAAAAATGTTATTCCTTACTCTCTGAGCATTAATTTGTCACCGAACAAATGTCAGTTATTGAGAACAAAAACATACTCTACAATATAATAATTCCACCTCCCAGTCATCTCGTGCTTTGTGTGTAGGAGCTATTGCCTTTGTATTTGCCATTTGAAAAGATGGATTCCTCTATGATATCTACGTATTTTGGCACATTCTGAAAACGCAGAACTAACAGTAACAATAAAAATAAAGTATGCTATTTTATTTTTGAAGTATCACTCATAGCACGTAACTCAGCTAAAAGCATGTACTCAAAATAGATCCTTGAAGGTACATCTAAAACACTTAAAAGAACATAACTTATTGGCTAGTACGTAAAAAAAAAAAGGAAAAGTAACAACAGCAAAATCAGAAGAAGCTAGGATTCCTGGTACTGAAAAGGAAAATAATTAGCTCTGCTTCTGAAACTAAGAGATAAACAAGGGGGAACAAAAGTAAAAGTAACAAAGTTTATTATTATTTATTTCTGACTTCTACCATATGCAACCACTTCCAAGATAACTTACGATACAAAAAGACTACCTAAATTAACTTACAATTAAATAAACACAAACCAAGTAATTTAAGTAGCTTACATGAACAGGATCCAAAATTTTGACTGCTGCTTTGCTGCCATTTTTCTTATTTAACACCTTGAAAACTTTTCCATATGTTCCTTTGCCAATAGTCTCAATTATTTCCCAGGTATCTGAAGGATCAGGAAAGCTATCAAATATTATTGTTTTCCCAGTCAATGGAAGCATTTCAAATGATGGCTCCTAGGAAGAAGAGATTTCAATGTTCACTCAACAAATGGTTAATAGCCATTGATTTCCTACAAATGTGAAGAGAAATACACATTCCAGTCTCAAATACTAGAAATGTTTTTGCATGCAGTGTGAATGCACTGAAAGCAAAATGAACAAGAAATGTGGTAATGTACTTAATACTGGTACGTGCAGTCAACACAATATCAAACAAAGGGAAATTCAAATAATAAATTGAACAAATTTCAGGCCTCAGTACAGTCAGTAGAAGACTCCCCATGCACTTCAATGAAACTATAATGTCACTCTGGGATTTTTTGAGGGGCAGAGGAATGAGAGTCAAGTTCATAAAATCCAAAAGAATTTTGCTCCGTTACCAAGAATCAGGCAAGAAGGAAAAAAAACCCAACAAAACCAACAAAAAACCCCCACAAAACAAAACATGTTAAAAAGTAGCATTAGGTTCATTCAAACTTTTACAGCAAAGTCAGTTTTATAATCCTACTCTTACCATTTGAATTTGCATCTAGATCTCATAAGGCCAAGCACATCAAAGTGGCAGATCTTTTTACAATATTACAGTTTTCTGACAGCCAAGCATTCAGAGTCATGGAAAGCATGTTTACAGATGTACATTCATTAGCAACTGTTTTACATATTGTAAAGGAAACACCTTTTACAAGGATGGAATTGTATCCATCACTGACCAGGTTACACCTATGCCCTGGGCAATGATGGATACAATTCACTTATGGATGCCTTCATGGTGACTAACTACCCAGCAGCTACAGCAGCAAAAGCAAGGCACACACTGCCCCAGACAACCAACAACAAAAGAGAAACCTCACCTCTACCCCTTGTTAAGAACAGCCAAAATTTCAGTAGAAATGTGTTAAAAATTACATTCTCATACTCTTAATAGTAGAGCCAAGACTGAAAAAGAGAAGGGGCAGGGAAGAGGGCAGACTCAAGCCCTTGCTAAGTAAGCAAGCAATAAATAAGTGAGCCAGCTACTGAGTGCTTACATCCTTCCTGAGCACAATAGGCAGTAAACAAGCCAGGTCTGGAGAGTAATTTTTAAATTTTTATATACTACTGTATAAACAGACTAAAATGTAATTATTCTTGGGTTTGGGTGTTTTGGTTTTTTGGGTTTTTTTATGTCGACAGCACAAATCTACACACATAAAACATTTTATATTACATCACTCCAGCAACAGAAATTGTACTGTGATACCATACTACTTCTTTGGATAATGAAGAGAATGGCTTCAACTTCAGTTTCATCCATGGCTTTCAGCATACTAGCCATACTTTATTCATCTGCTTATTCATATAACCACGTATATGTCACTACACATGCAGCATGTATATCCACTATACATACAGTACGTATACCAACTAGAAGCAACTGAAATGGATTGCCATACAAACATACGTTGTACCAGCTCTTTCAATTATCTGACATGCATACTGGCTTGTAACGTGTTCAGACTAATTTTCTACTGGATAATACAAGCTCATCTGGGGAATACAGGGCTTGGGATTACCCCCATCATTCTGCTCTTGGTTGATTAGCTCACTGATGAGTGAGAAGACAGGGTTTTCTTCTCTCTCTCCTCCTCCCCCGCCTTTTTTTTTCTTGAATATATACATGACTATTGTATGCAGCCAAGTGGTGAAATATCCACTTAACACCGAGAAATCTGCAGCAGTCTGTTGTGTATCGAGGACTGCAACCAGTACTGACCCAGTACCTTGATTTCAAGAGTTATGGGAACAAAATGACCTGATTTTACCTGCTACAATGGAATCTCCCTTAACACAAATCTCAGTTAAGGTCAAAGTAAAGACCAAGGATCAACATCTGGAGATAGGTAGCTGTAACATGTAAATTCTCAAATTTCCATTTCAGATTCAAAACTTGCTTTTTCCTTCTGTCCAACTCTTCCCCCTGGGATTCATATAGACTCAACTCAGCCAGGACATTGACTACAGTCTCTTCCTAAGGCACTACCTTTCAGCCTCATGCCTAGTATTTATCCACGTGTTAGGAGCTCCACCACTTCCAGGCAAAGCCATCTCTTCCCCAGAAAACTAACACAAATGAGTTACAACATTTTCTTCTGGAACTTTCTTTTTCTTTTGCCTATAAAACAGTGCTCAAATACAATTGTTCTGTTTTGGTTTGTTCTGTTTTTTGTTTGTTTTTTTCCTATTTTTTTAAATCACTTTATACATAAATGCTTTATAATTAGCTCATAATTGGGATTACACAAAATAATAACTAAACTGGACATGATAAAGGGATTAATATTCATAAATGCAAACTCTTGCTTTGAGGGATTCAACAATGATGGAATGTCAAAATTTATCTATCTAAGCTTTAGTTTTTAAAATTGAGGTTAACTATTTGTTTAAAGTTTTACTGGATACTCAATCCATAACTGTTGATTTTTTGGGAGAAAAAAAGTAGAGAGCTATCAATGGGTCCCTTCATAAGAACTGAGATGTCCAAATCATACTGGAACTTGTCTACATACAAATTATCTTCTACAGAATATGTAGAAAAGTTTTCAATCAAAATCTAGGGCCTGCTATGTCCCACATTACAAGAATATACAGTAAGAGCCTCTGACACAGGCAGCCTACAGTAGAAGACAGGCAGAAGTTGAAGTAAGGAGTACTTAAGATGC
>NW_010311520.1:29747-35152 GCF_000700745.2 Antrostomus carolinensis
CTGTGCCAGAGCCAGGCAGGGAACTCCGACACCTTGAATCCCAAAATACACCCTTAAGCAAAGGTCCACCCCTCCATGCAGAGGTTTTACAGCAAATGGAACACTAAGCAAAACCATGTGCATCAAAACAAAGAGCTCCAGATAGCTTCTCAGGCTTCTTATACATTAATAGAATGCAGCTGAAATTCATTGCCTCCCAGTATCAATTGCTTGTTTGTGTGCAGAGACTGATACAAGGAGAACTGTTAAAAGACTGAAGAAACATGATCCTGCAGATGCTGCCGGAGAAGAGTGCTGGAAATACTGTCATGTGCTTGCTTTTTCCTCTGCAAATCACACCAGCTGCACATCATCTTGTCTTAAGAAAAGTCACCACATACTTAATAACAATGCTTTCAATAGCTGTCATACTTAGTTCAATGATTTAAGAGTGCTATTTTAGAAAAAAAAATCACCACCCTAACCCTTTGTGTTTTGATTTACAGCTTCAAAATCATGACTTCAGTAAGTTACATTGAGCATCATATTTCCTCACTTCCACCATGTTTAAGAACAAGCCCCTGCAGATAAACTGTTTAGCTTCCACTTCTATTATTAAAAATATATTAAATAGAATGATTTCAAGTGTTCTGTTCTAGGTGACGAATAATATTTCATTACTTCTCAGTGAAGTGAGAAAGCTGACAATGATTTAAGTTCATATTTCAGCAATAAATTGGACTGTCTCTGGAATACATCTGGATGCCCAAACAACTCGGTTATTTATCATACCCCTCACATTACAAATACACTTTAAAAAACACAACTTGCAACCTGATCCTAACTTCTGAGCTAGGAACCCCTTCAACCTCTATAAAAACACTAAAATACTTGTGGTGCACTCAGTGTGACTGTTTGCTCCATTCCAGCTCAGATTTTGGCTAACTTGGCTACTGCTAAGGCCTGATGTGTGCTGGGAGCAGCACCATTCGGTCAAAGCGAGAGCACCAGGCAGGCAGGACTAGTGGCCAGAGAGAGTGGAAGGGCCATTTTGCACCATTACCACCTGCAAATCCCTGTCTCCTGCAGCCAGTACCTGTTGTCTGGCAGTTTCCTCAGAATCTGTTAACTTACAGAAATGGCATAGGCCAAACCTCCACGCTGGAAGGTACAAAACACCACCTCACCCAAAAAACTTTTGAAGCAGATCCAACAGCAGCTGGACTGCTGAGGCTTTCCTGCTTCCCAGTATGACACAGGGGACACCCGCACCATGATGGAAGGATCAGCACACTTCTTTTTTTTCTTTTTTGCTTATAGGTGCCTTATGGGTTATAAGTTATGAAACCTTATGACTTGAATGGTGAATAAGTGAATTCACATGACGATAGACTGGTCTGGGTAAAAGGGGATTGAGCCCCTGCTTGTTGTGTTTGCTTGTTTTAATTCTTAATGGGCTCATGCAATAAAGTTTGTATCAGAGAGTACATTGTCCTGTAAATCTGAGAGATCCAAATGGACCATGACACTTATACTGATTAAATTCAGGGTATTCAGGGTGGGAAAAACTAGTTTTGGAGTCCTAAGACAAGAAGCCAATGTAGTTGGGTTTTTTGGTTTGTGGCTATTCTTCCCCTCTAAGAGCGGATCTCGTGTCAGTGATCTGTCTGTCACAGTTATAAGAATAAATTCAGTGAGAACTTTTATGAGCCAGCCCTACGTCAATTTTCACTTCCTAGACCACATGAAATATACACAACCTATATGCAGTAGACCTCAGGTCACACACTAGAGATATCTAGAGATGTCCTGTTCAGCATGAACACCGGCAGATCACTGCATTCTCCATCATTTTCAGTATCTAGATAGTTTGGAGAGGGAAGGGAAGGGGCAGCCTCATGAAGAACATAGTATACCTCCCCTGCTGGACTATCTGATTGCTGTAAAGGCAATTCAATGAAGCACATTTATCACACCCACCTCCCCCAGACTTAAGACACATACCAACTGCACTGTCAAGAGCTTTATGATCAAGTTCACAGAGCGTTACAGACAAGAATCAAGTGGGAATAAGCAGTAAGCTTTGCTTCTGCAGGCTAAGTTGCAAGCACAATGGAGCCTGAATTTCACATAGAATATTACACATTAATCCAGTATTTTTACTGCTGTTTCATATCACCTGAGTTTGCAGCTTCTTTCTAGACCTCCCCCCCAATAGTTTCTGAATGAACCTCTGTGTTGGGTTTGTGTGTGTGGTGGGGCCCTTTTTGGTAGTGGGGGAAGGGGCCACCTTGTGAGAAGCTTCACGAAAGCTCCCCTGGCCCCAAGGCATAGCCCCCTCTAGCCCAGGCTGAGCCAATTAGCAACAGAGAAACGCTTCTGCACATCCATATTTGTGAGGGGAAGGACTGTCCTGAAAAGAAGGTGGAGAGAACCTGGAGGAGAGTCCAATGACCTGAACAAAAAGAGGACCATCAGCCTAAACAAAGAGAGAGCTTCGTTGCCAGGAGGAAGGAGGGGGAGGGAGAGGGGGAGGACAGAGAATCTCCCACACCCAGTTTAACACCATGGAGTAGGAGAAGGCAAAGGAGGCCTCTGCAGCCCATGGAGGTTCAACGGCGGAGCAGATATCTATGTGTAGGCCACAGAGGACTCCACACTGGAGCAGAAAAGCTGAGCCCAAGGACAAGCGTGATTGAAACTGAGACCCCAGAGTCGCTCAATGCCAGAGCAGGAGCAGATCCCCAGAGCCAGGGGGTGAGGATGTGCGCTGGACCGGAGGCCCGTCTGCAGCCCATGGATGTCCCCATGCCAGAGCCAGGAGCTGAGCCTGAAGGGGTCTCCGACTCCATGTGAAGCTCGTGTTGGAACACTTCGTTCCTGGACTTTCATACCAGGAAGAGTGGCAGAGGTGAACTGACTGAACCCCCATTCCCTGTCCCCTGTGCCACTGCAGGGAGAAGGTAGAGAAATTGGGAGCAAAGTGATTTGAGCCCGGGAAGAAGGGAGGGGTGGGGGAAGGTGTTGTAAGATGTGGTTGTTGTGTCTCACTGTGCTACTCAGATGAATGGCAACAACTTAAATTGACTTTTCTTCCCCAAGTTGAGTCTGTTTTGCCCATGACCATAACTGGTGAGTGAGCCGTCCCTGTCCTTCATTCCTAATCCCGTGCCCCCTTTGTTGTGACTCCCATCCCATCTCACCAGGTGGGGGGAGTGAGTGCAGGACTGCATGGTCCTACTGTGGGTTAAACCACCACAATCTCCATCTCACTTGGATGAAAGCATATCCATTTCCTCCATAAGGAGCTGATAAAACAAGAGGCATCTTGCCTCATGTCATTCATCCTCCTCCATAAAGGGAGCCTACATGATTAGCAAAGCAGGTATCTATTCATATACGACTAAAACTAATCCAGTCTTTGGGTTCCCATCAGCATCTTCTCTCCTGGCTACCACAGTCTTCGGGTCTTGAAAATGAGAACCAGGACCTCTTTGATTCAGTTCAAAATACATCCACCAAGGTCTGATTTCTTTTATTTGTCCACATCACTCTCCCCTTCCCATTGCAAACACTACTTATGTTTAACCAGACACCTCCTGCACATATCCTACCCTGTTATTTGCCAGACATCTTCACATGTGTCATGGGAGGTGGATGTCAGGAGCCAGTAACACTAGCTTACATTGCCTATTGTGTCTGTCACCTCTGCGGAGGTGACGCTTGCACTCCTGCAGATTCTGAAACTTAAACCTCTTGCCTAATGGATGCCAGGAAAAGACAGAAAGACAGACAGAGAAACTGCATGCAATGTTCATGTAGAGACTGCTGAGGCTTGTTATAGCAAAGAAAGAAAACCTCCTCGCCTCACTTTTTCACTGTCTAATGCCTTTCTCCAATATCTAGTTTATAAGCTCTTCGGTCTGGTACTGACCACAAGGCACAGCGGGGCCTAGAAATACTTAATGCAAAATGCAACAGCACAATAAAATCCCACAACACATTTCCTCTTATTTAATGAGTTTATGCCACAATGACAAGAACTTAATAATAAAGTTAGAGGTTGATGCATGGAATTCTTAAGCCCAGAGCATGAGGCTACAATATGCCATTCATCACATTAACACCTAGCACTTTCTGGAAAAAATGTCCAGATAATTTGATGGTTCAACCAAGAACATGGATTGCAGCTCAGATCCTGAGCTAGTATAAATGTAACTGTAATAAGCCATTTATGCAGCATAATATATCATCCAGCACTCAAAGAGTAAGTTTTGCTCTGGAAATTCCAATACCACCCCCACTTAATTCTGGGGGATATCCTGGCCTTTGATTTTGATGATGATGATGAAATGGTGGAATTCGAGATCCTTAGGGCAGTGAGGAAGGTGCACTGTAAGCTCACCACCCGGGATTCCAGGAGAGCAGATTTTAACCGCTTCAGGGATCTGCTTGCTCAAGTACCATGGGATGAATTCCTGGAGGGAAGAAGGGTGCAGGACACCTGGCTTATACTCAAGGATCTCCTCCTCCAAGACCAGACACGGTGCATGCCAACAAAGAGGAAGGTGGGCAAAAACAGCAGGAGGCCTGCATGGATGGACAGGAAGATCCTGAACAAACTTAGGATCAAGAAAGAAGCCTACAGAGGGTGGAAGGAAGGACGAGTTACCGGGGAGGAATACAGAGAAATTGCCTGAGTGGCCAGGGATCAGGTTAGGAAAGCCAAGGCCCTGACAGAATTAAAGTTGGCCAGAGATCAAGGCAACAAAAAAACTTCTACAGGTATGTCAGGGAGAAAAGGAAAACTAGGGAAAATGTGGGCCTTCTCCAAAAGGCAACAGGAGATCTGGTCACCCAGGACACTGGGAAGGCTGAGGTGCTCAATGACTTTTTTGCCTCAGTCTTCACTGGCAAGGGCTCGTGCCACACTGCCAAAGTCCTAGAAATCCAAGGAGGGTTCAGGAGAACGAAAAACCACCCAATGTAGAAGATGAGGTTCAGGACCACCTAAGGAACCTGAAGGTGCACAAGTCCATGGGACCTGATGTGATGCATCCATGGGTCCTGAGGGAACTGGCAGATGAAGTTGTGAAGCCCTTATTTATCACACTGGAGAAGTCCTGGCAGTCTGGTGAAGTTCCCACAGACTGGAAAAAGGGGAACATAACCCCCATTTTTAAAAAGGGTAACAAGGAATACCCAGGGAACTACAGGCCGGTCAGTCTCACCTCAGTGCCAGGCAAGATCATGGAGCAGATACTCCTAAGAACTATGCTAAGGCACATGGAGAATGAGAAGGTGATTGGTGACAACCAGCATGGCTTCGCCAAGGCCAAATCGTGCCTGACCAATCTGGTGGCCTTTTATGGTGGGTTTACAACATTGGTGGACTAGGCTAAAGCAACTGAGGTCATCTACCTGGA
>NW_010311521.1:0-341 GCF_000700745.2 Antrostomus carolinensis
TCGGCCCGCGGGGACGGAGGGAGCTGCCTTTCGCCGCCGGCACGGCACCAGCAGAGGAGGTGGCTGCAAGTCAGCACGGCTGCGAAGGGGTTTGGAAAGGCAGCGGGGAGCCTGGCTGCTTGCGAGGGCGCTCCCGGCTCGAGTAGGGCTTCGGAACAAGAGCCACGGGAACAACTCACCGCTGTCCTGGCTGTCCCTTGACATCTGTTTGGACCAAGTTGTATTGGCTAATTACTTAGCTTATACTAATTATTTTAGTGACCTTGACTTTAAGTAAGAGTTTTATACTTTAAATATGTCCATTCCCGCCCCCTCCACCTGTTCATCCAAGACGGTACAGC
>NW_010311521.1:352-25494 GCF_000700745.2 Antrostomus carolinensis
CAGGAACTTCCCGACCATTTAAACCACCGGGGCTCTGTGCACCATCTCATCTGAATTTAGTTTAGACCATTTTAAGCAATTTCTACTGAATCAGGTGACATAAGCATAAACATTTAAGGAGCAGATATGAAAAAAAACCCCAAAGAACACAAGCAATTTCTATGTTAACATTATTAAAATAATTCACACTCATATCTTGCCAATTCCTGTACTGCTTTTCTTCCCACCCCCAGCCCCACAGCTGCAGTTCCATCTGCCTACCCGAGCTCAAGATCACTAGTTCAGCCAGTACTTGCAAGCATCATATTTTGCTTTTTGGTCACATTCCCAAAAGCCAAATGCAAATGAACCTTACAAATAATTTTTAAGTTGGAGCAATTAACTCGGTGAGCATTTCCTGAAAGTGTCAAATGTTACAGCACTCTCAATTTACAGTACATGCCACTTCCCAGACGAGCCTGAGCTGCACATCTGCTTTCTAAATGAAGGAGCTTATCGCAGTTTAATTTAATAAATACCAAGGAATTTGCAGCATAGTGTATTTCAGACAAGTTTTCTGATATCCTCAATAGAGCAGAAATGTCACTGTAACCAATAAAATATGTTTTGATTTTTTTTTTCTCATAGAAAGTGACCCAATTCATACTTGATCTGTATTGCAAAGGCATGTCCACGTAGCCAGGATTACAAGACACATCCCTATCAAAAACATGCAGAGAAGCAAAACCCTTTCTGCTGTTACTGCAAGTTACCAAAAAAACTGCTTTCAAGCAGCTGTCGGAGAAGTACAAGGAGGCAGCACCACTAACTGGACAGACAAATCTCTCCCTTACCAGCCCAGCTAAAATACTTATGCCAACAGACACCGTGTGAGTCAGGCATACTTTAATAGATACAGCAGAACTGGATTTTGCAAAAGGATTTATTAATGTAACACCCTTCATTTGACCTTCACACAGATGTAACTCCTTTAGTGTTTCAGAAGGATTGTTTTTTAGGATGCTTTCTTTGCCATGGGTATGTCTATCCATAACAGTGTACTAAAGAATTTATTTTTAAAAATTATTGTGAATATCACATGCAGTAACCAGAGTATGATGATGGAATTACTTTCTTTTTCAAAAGACAAATGGGACCACAGCACCAGGATGGGTAAATTCATGTATTTGCGACTGAAGAGGGGGAGATGAGTACAAATCCTCACAAAAATAAGACCCTGGCATAGGGAGCCTAGTTCATTCTTGATCTGCTGAAGCTCAGCCATCATTCCACAGGGCTGGGAGGTGGCTCCAGAGATGAAACCATACTGCTTGGTTTCCTACTGGTGGGACTTGCTGAGGAGCAATTTTTTGGATTGTTGCACTTTGCAAGCTGTGTTCCAGTGCAGGCTCTGCACCTGGTTGTGGAAAAGCTTTATAGAAAACAAACATCATGAACTCCTGAAGGCATGGACTTCTAGTTTGGGGGACTGGGGAAGAGGGAACACAAAGTGAAGAACTAGACAGCATGAGGCAGCAAAGGAAAGACAGGAGGGCAGGAAGATGGAAATAATTTTCGTGGCAAAGACAACAGTTTTGGTAATGAGAGTGTGTAGTGTCTTGGCTGTCAGGAGCAAGAAAATTCACCTATAACTAATGTTTCAGGTGGTCAGATCCAGCAGCAGTGTCAGCCTGTGCACACAGCCTACCTTTTCAGGCTGTTTTCTGTTCGTAAGGGCAAAACTTAGTAGGCATTTTAAAGCAAGACTGATGGGCAGGATAATGACGGAAAATTCTTCCATTTGAAAATCAATGAATACACAAATTATATAATATGTAAAAACCTGAAAATGTTACAAAAAACCATGATGCAGACTCAACTAATGTGAATTTATTTATACAAAAATGATACATATCCACAGGAATATTTACAACAACTTTAAACTGTTTTCATTTACAAAATAAAAATTCTTTCATTTAGACAGTACAATTTAGGACTGCTTCAAATAAAAGCCTATTTGGATGGTAAATACAGGGGACAGCAGTTACGGCAAACAAACGCATTGAATGTGTATTTCCAAACATCTCTTTACCTTATGGTGTAAAATACATAATCAAGTAATCAAGTTTCCACACACAAGAAATATTTTAGTAAAATGTGTTCCATAGCTGCTCAGCTACCCATTTCTTTTAAGTCCTTTGGGCACAAAAAATAGTTCTAAGTTAAACAGAATTCAGGATCCTAGAACATGTCATTTATCCAAGAATAAAGGTGCTAGAACTAATATTCAATGCTAATGTTTGTCTCACACTCTACTATCCAATCTTAAATTAATTAGTAACAATAGATTCTTATAAGGAGAGGTAGCCAGGTGTTTAAAAACTTCTGGTCTTGTTTTAGTGTTGAGTCAAATCAAGAAGTGAATACTTTACTTCAGATGGCAGTGAATCAAAATGGAAGGTGAGCTGGAGAATGGTTCAGATGGTTGAAAAGCAATCATCTGAAAATGTTATGAAAATGTCTGTGTTGGGGGTTCTTTGTATGACAAAGCACTAGTGCTGCAGAAAGATGAAAAGATAAACATGTTTACAAAGACAATTCATTTCACACAGAATTAGACTGCAGTGTGTGTATTATTGTTTTTAAGGCTCTGTTCCAATCTATTTCTGTCACAGATTTTTTGATTGATCAACAGGTTTTGGAGGAAGTCCTCTGATTTTTACAGAACACTTTAAACCATTTTCTCACTCTGCACCAAATCCTTGAGAGGTAGTTTGACACCACACACGAGGCAGAACTTGGGCACCTTATTCAGTATGTGTTTTGACTTTTATTGCTCTGTTTTGCAGCAGGGAGATCAGTATCAAACCATAAACCGAAATTAAATTAGCTTGCTCCTAGTCAAATTTCTGATTCATTTGCTAGTTCATGGCTTTCCAGCTTAGTTGGTGTGCAGTCTCTATAAAAATAGTAAGAAGCTTTTCACTTTGATAATATCAGCTGGAAGAGCCACATTGCATCTCTGTAACATTGGTATCAATTTTGTTTTGTATACAGTAAAAGCCATGTCATAAATCACCCTGAAGAGACATGCTAATAGCTTATGTGGCTTCAGTCAGCAGCTGGTTTTGAAAATTAAGTAAAAGCCCTTTATATATAAAAAGAGAAAAATATTTATTTATCATGTTTGTATTAAAATAAAAGAGAATAAAGGCTTTGTTCAGGCTCCCACTGAATTTCAAACACTTATGTGGTCAAATCTCTAGCATTCATTTGGGAAGCCAGATCTACAGCCTTAAATCCCTGATTCAGAACTGCTGAAGTCAATGAACTTACTTGTGTACTTCGTATTAACGAGGCTTCCAAGCCCACAACTAACTTAACAGAAGCTCTGGAAAATCAAGCTTCTTCAGAGCTCTGTTAGTCTGATAATCCTGAGGTATTTGAGGGAATAAGAAAATTTTGGTTTGCATTTTCATTCTTGGCCTTTCTGTGATGACTACTAACTATTCTACCATCTATTCTCTTCACTTTGTGAGGCCATAGAATAGCTATTAACAAGGATTCAAACTATTAATTAAAAGTGAATTGCTCTTCTGTTACCACAACTAGCTTGATTCAAAGGACTACTGAGAAATATTTCATACAGTAAAATTAACTGTCTACATATGCATCACATTTGACATAAAAATGGCTTCATGTTTTTTTCATAGTTCTAGTTCCATTTATGCTATTACAGTGTTAAAAAATTTTCCAAAGTTAAATAGAACAACTGCACCAGAATCATCAGTAAGTATTTCCTAATGAGGTATACTGACAATTTTCTTAAAGAAAAAAACCAAACGAACCAAACACCTAAAACTGAACTGCGTTTTAAAGTGTTGAACAGAACAAATCGTAGTGTAAACAAAAGGTATTTCAAAGGCCGGTATACATTTCAATGCCATCTGCACTAAAAAAGGTGGGGTTTCTTGGTATGGCAATTCCAGTTTAAACATAATATTTAAATATACAATAGTTTAAAATTTTGGGAGAGGGGGGTGCATATATTCGTTTAATGTTCTTTGAACAATAATTTATACAGTGTTTCATACTGTGTACAGAACTCATTTGTCACAAAGGTTTGAAACAAACAAGATATTTTGTCTTTTCCCTGTATATCAGAAATGGTTTTTTATTCTCCTTTAAATTACTACTGGAAACAAAAGAAAATATATCCTGCAGTTGTTTGAAGATAACTCATTTTAGTCTCTTTGGCATTTGTAGTAATGCAAAAGCTGTAGTGCCTTATCTAATTACAAAGTCTGTTTTAAAATATTTTTCCCTTTTCTCTTTTTTTTTTTTTAAATAATAGAACTGTACTTTGTGATTGCTTCTGTGATACAGAATTTATTGTACTGTTTTAATGTACTGGTATGCAAGATTTCAACTGCCATTCAAGGAAAGGAGCAGCAATATTCTACAACTTCTCATAAAGGAGTTTTACGTAGCCAACAAAGATCCAAAACCTTTGAAATTCCTATTTTGATCTGTACTTGCTAAATTGCAAAATGAGCATCAGCAACTCAAGACCTACACACAAATCATGACGAACTACACAATTGCAACAGATTTGTTTTGTGTTTTGTTTTTTTTTAAAAGCACAAACTTTAGGAATATGTGACCAACCACCTGCCATTCTGAAGACATGGGCACTTTGGACCTCATTGCAGACCTCACAAATAATTCTGACCATTAAAGTAAACATTGGAATTTAATAAATAACACATTTTGTATCAACACAGAAATGCACACAAATCTTTAAAAAACATTACCTTACACTAACAATGCAACAACTAATCTTGACAAATATACAATTTTGTGTAGGTTGACACGGCAGGATTCTGTTTCTTCCAACAGCTGCTGTACTCTGTTTTACAACCATCCTTGGACGTTTTCCTTTAAACTCACAGACACGATGGTGACACTGCTATAATATGGTGCCTTCTTGAAAAGCTTCTATCCACCTATTAGAAAATTAAACACTGTTAGGAATTTACTGCTGGTAAAACTATAAATCACGCTGCTGTAATTTAAGCTACAGACTCACACAAGAAGTAACACCGTACTTCCACTGCCAGTTGGTCTGTTAGCGGAAATGCCAGAAATCTATCCAATGAGTCCAAACATACAAAGCTTGCTAGAGACGTATTTAGGTATCAGTAGAAGGCCAGATGATAGAAACTTTTTTCCGTACCTCTTCCATACTGAGGTTACATACATAAAGACCAAGTGAAGCTGGAGAATCGAACGCTCAAAAACTAGGAAATGCCAAGGTTCTGCCAACTTTAGTAACATGATTGCATTTCTTTTAATAAAAAAACCAAACCAACACTCCCTTCTGTTACTTCACTGCAAACACTGTCTGGGATGAATGAGGACGCTACAAGAACTGGAGGCAGCCATCTGTGTAACCCATGCACTCTGCTTTTGCAGCTGGTACAAGGGTGTTGGTGAAGGAGGAGTGGGGCTGAGGGAGGAAGCCGTAGGACACGTGGGCTGGGCTGAAGGAATGGTGCCTCGGCATGATGACAGAACTTCCCCGTATTCACACACACAAAATGGGCTTCTACTGTATCACATATTAACAGACACCCTGCACACTGTATCCATGAAAATACAAGTATATGTAAAGGGGGAGGAAGTCCCAAACAGCTGATCCAAGGTGTCTCAAACTGGAAATTCAAAGTTAATATTTAGATACTTTTATCCCCTATAGCTGTGGTTTCTATTCCTACTGGATTATGGGGGTGATAAACATCCTCATCTTCTCAAGGGTGCTGCCAGAATTCATGTTTCTGATGCTACACTGACAATTACAGTAAAAAATGGAATAAAATTCTCTCTTCCGAGTGAAGGCTGAGCTGCGTGCGTATAAAGTGAAGGGACCTACCTACTGATTAATTTTTTTTCTGAGTGAAAATTTGCAACAACTGAATGAGACAATGACTGTGAAAATATCTTTATTGTGTAAATTCAACCCTGGCTTAATGTTCACAGCGTATCTAAATGTTAGTCACAGATGTTGGCTCTTCCTCGCCCTAAGTGTTAACTGTGTGCATGTTCTTTGAACTTAAGCTTTTGGTATGAATGTGCCAAAAGTTCATACAGTGCTTGTGCCTGTCTGCATACACAACACAAACTTCTATCCCTTACTTTTTAGAGCTCACTCTGTTTTCCACTGCCATATATTCATTATAAAGAACTAAAATGGAATACAAATACAACAACAGCTTAAGCATTGAACATAGTACTGGACTGACAAATTTCAAAGCTCATCAAAAAAGTAAAAATCTGTTAAAATTTACTACTGTACTTACACAAATACAGCAGATATTTTTTTCTCCCTAACAGGAAAAAAAGAGTGTCTGCTGATGCAAACAGGCCAACAGCATGTTCTTTGTTTTTTCTTTCAATGCTATCAAAGCAGCATTTATTCTGGAGGTTCAACATAAATCTCCTGAGGCTATTACAAACTTGGAGGAAGCTTGCAATTTAAGGTACTTAATGTTATTCCTAGTCTCAGTAAAACAGAGTATGTCCAATTTCAAGTTTTTGTACTGATGACAAAAGCCATTGTCTGAATAGGAAAACGAAGCTATTGAATGCCTTGGATTTTTTTAGTTTTTTTTTCTATAGTACAAATGAGGACACAGTGGAAACAAGAGAATACTACCCTAATTAACAAGGAAACATTTGTGTGCATCTGCAAGACAAAATACCCCCCAAAATCAAATAATGACTTCCAGATTTTGTGTGTAGAGAAGTGTCATTAAGCACGTTCTCAGCTGTTCAGAATTTTCAGTGGTCTTGGGTACTTTTTTTTTTTTTAGAACATCCCTATTTGTGCAAAATTATACCTGCAGCCATTTGAATGCTTAAGTATTAATCATGGACTAGTTAGTGCATGAAATCTATTTTATTAATGTAAAATTCACTTGAGAAAACTGCAGTGAAACCAGTCAGATAAGCTGGGCATATAGGCAACATAAATTTATTGCTTCCATGCTCATTTCTAGTTTACTCCATGATTCATATAGCAAATGTTTTCTACTGATTAATGACCAAGCTTCTAGGTTATTTGATATAAAACACACACACACAACACATACATTGATAAATATGACTCCAAACTCAGACACATCAGCAGGACTTGAAATGAAACAGCTTATGTGAGTGTTCTTTAAATTCAAGCTTGTGATCTGAACATACTGAGTGTGCCTATGTGCCCAGGCACATCTGCACACACACTTCAAACTTCTATCCCTTACGTTACAGGGTTTGCTTTATTTTTCAATGCCACATATTCATTAAAAATAATTAAAATTAGCAGCTGAAATTAAAATGGGATACATCAATTAATTTTAAAGCACATTTTCTAGATTTCAGTTTTCACTTGAGCAGACCAGGGATAGATGAATGGGCTAGGAAAAAGAAAGATTTCTTATTTTATCTTACTTTTCCATTATCCTACATTCATTCTTTTGCAGAGGACAGTCTGCTTCTTTATTTTAAGCATTTCAGAAGTCCTAATGAAACCAGGACCGTGTGTTTAAGTAATTTAAAAGTTTTATTTACGTGTTATATAAATACGCATCTTTTGTATATGCACTTAATCTGTGAATATTAACATTCATGACTTCTGAAACATTTTCTAGAAAAAAGTAACAAAAATTAATTCAAATAGTTTCTTACTTTTGAGCTGAGTGGGGATCATCTGCTTTGAATATGTAAAATAAAGTGTTTTTGTGCAGTAAATGGAACACTCTAGACTCTGAGTTTTCATCTTTTACTTCACTGACTGTGAATCCAAGTAAAGGCTGGCTCTCTAATGCTGCCACATCCTATTTTATGGAGAAAAAAGCAAACAAGACAAAATTAGAGCTTGCAAGAAATACTAAGGAATGCATTTAGACTTTATTCATGCATCATACCATTGCAACAGATTATACAACAAACAAGTTGTTACAAGTAGTCATGCACAAAATACCACATTTTATAGTGTCCATGCGTGAATCAGGGAACAGGAAATAACAAAACCTCACAGACTTCCAATATTGCTCTTCCTCTTTTTATTCCCCTGATAACATCTACCTTGTCTTTCACTGTATAGTCTCATCACTCTGCCTGATAAGGACTTATTATGTCAAAAGATCAACTACCCCCTGGCAGCAGACTAAAGGACCATCTAGCCTAATGCTCTCTCCAACAACCTGAGTAGTAAGTTTCCATGTCTTAAAAGTGATATGGGATGCTATTAGCTGCACTGAGTGTGCTAGAAGGAGGAGCTATGGACATAACCTATGTTCTCAAGCACTGGAATAGCACTCCAAATGCTTTTGATGGCTGCATCTATTTTGCTTTCTGTTGCTGAAAACTAACAGGATGGGGAAAAAAATTGCTGAGTTTTCACAAGTGGTTGGCTAGGAAAGAGTAGCAAGAGAAGCTAGACTTTTTTTACCTTCTCTTAATTTAATTTCAAAATCTAGCTAAAAAGGCAACCTTTTCCCTTCCATGTTCACCTCAATTGCTTCCTTTTTTTCATAGTTATCTTTTAATTAATAAATACAATGCACAGCCTTTTTGGAAGGGAAAAAAAAAGTATTTTAATTCTCTGCAAATTCAGAAATAGTGTTTTTGTAACTAGGCAGGATCCTGCAATGCTTCTGGATAGAGAAAATAAAGAATGTACGTAAACACTGACACATCAGGTGGAGACTTTGGTAACTGCCTCTACATTGAAGCAAGAGTATCCTGAGAAAGCATTTCTTGACATTGGAAAACGGTAAACTAAGGCTTAGCAGTCTGTTTTACGATCTTAGGTCTTTCTTTATACCACTAATAAGTGGTCTTTTTACCACTAATCTTTGTATCACTTGGAACAAACACAAGTAGCTTAAGTGAGGTCTCCTGGCTAAGGCCACACTGGACCAGCTATCATAACCTTCCCTTGAGATTCTTCAAACAATGTCTCTTGCAATGGCTCCTCAAGATGAAAAGTAAGGACAGATATTCCTTAGTTTAAAGAAAATAGGAAAGAGTTAATTTTGTGATTGCAAGCTGTAAACTGAAGCTGCTCTGGAAGGCTGATATCTCAGAGGAATCCAAGCAAAAGAAAGTAAGGTGGCTGTCACAGACTAGTATGTCCTTCATTACAGTTGACAAAGTCTCCTTTGCAACTGCCAGAAGAGACATAATGCTCTAAAATATTTTTCAAATCTTTGCAAAATTAACTGTTTTGTATATAATTATTTAAGATCTTTTTAGAATGACTTGATTTTTTTTACTTTTGCCAGTGCTCTGGTGGAAATAACATCATGGGTTCTGGACATAATTCAGAAGTGCTAAAATAAAAGTTGGCACTATCTCAAGAACAACCCAGGAACAAATCTGAGCACGAAGCAGGAAATAACTAGAGTGGGGGTGCCGTGGGGTTGAAGAAAGGTAACTCTTTACACGGTAGGACAGGTTGGGCCTTACATTTTGACAGGAAGTGAGGGATAGCAATACCTTTTTAAACAGATGCTTTGGATATTTTGCTCTTGAAAGCTATTAGCAAACTATAACATGTAATACATAAAGCAAAAGCCAAGATCTTCCAGTGCTACAATACATCCATATATGTTGCAAAACACTGTAAGATGCAGTAAAACTACATCCTCAGCACATGCTGGCATGTGCAGAGCTTATATACATTGGTTAGAGGTTATTCCACATTGCAATAGGGCTACACATTCCAAATAAAAAAAGCAAATGCCATTAGACAAGATGCATTTCTTATTTTCTACTGCAGCACTGTATATTAAATAATAATTCCAGGCTGAAGAAGACAGTTGGAGGACAAGTCAAAAGATTTTGTTTGCTCATTTTCCAAGCATTCAAAATACCTTATGGAACTGCAGAACAAAACACTTCAAGGTGCTTTTATGACGTTGGCTTTGCCACTAGTCTAGTGCGATGCATCTAAAGAGACCCCCGTGTATTCAACTGACTCAGAACATACCTACAACTGTGCAATGGTGTGCAGTGCAGAGATACTCAAAGCTAGGTCTGGAATCAGAAACAGCATAGCTCTATCAGCGTATTATGGTACCAAGCTCACTGGGCCTTTTCAAAATACTACATTGCAATCAGATCCATTACTGTAAGGTGATCTAATTTTATAGCTGGTTTCTAGATCATAAAAATAAACCATTTTATTACAAATACAGCATTATCATTGGATATTTGATTTCTAATATGTAGGCTCTTACCTCACTAGCAGCATATGTGTATAGCACCTTATTTTTTATAACAAACCATAGGTGTTTCCATGGTTTCTTACTGCCCTTAGATCTGTGTAGGTAGCCACTCATTGTAGAGTCTTCTGTATTTGCTGAAACCTAAAGTGAAAAAAACCCAACACTCAAGAGTTATGCATCTGTCCAAGTTTTTGCAGTACAGCTTTTTAAAAACAGATCTCCAGAAACCTGCCCTGTCAGAGACTGAAATTCTTCCTGATCTCATCAAGTTAATGTTGCTAATTAACTCAGATGGCTGAAAGAAAAATTATTTTGTCTGTCACCATCTATCTGGTCTGGAAGAGAGGTTTCTGCAGTCACTAGGGGTTGGAACTTAAATTGGATGCAACAGGACAAGAGGGCTGAAACACTGAGGACCAGGTACAGGTGCAGAACACACATTCCTATGTAAGAAGAAAAGATACTTCCTCCCATTCCCAGGACCTCCAGTGTAGGTAGGCAGAGAGTTTAGCTCTACCTTTCCTAATAATAAGCCAAGAGCTGAGTTGGTATAGGAGTCTTCTCACTGACTGCTGATGCAGAGGTAAATCACAATTCCTTGAAACACAGGGAAGCAAGAAAGAAATTACAATTTCTACTATCTCTTGGAGTCACAGTCTCACAGGGGGTTATGTAGTTTATATACTGCTTAATAGTTCAGGTCCCTGCCAAACCACTATTACAGGCAAATTTTGACTTTTGATTCTAGAGAAGATGGCTAAAATATGGAATTATTTTTTTCATTCTTAATATTGATGATACAATACCATCAAGGCATTACTTTTGACCAATAAAGCACTTACTTCTTTGAGGGCTGCAGGAATTTTTTTCTGCTTTCTTCCAGAGGGAATACTATGTAATACTGTAGACAAGGCACTTGATGGAGATTTATGGTTGACTGGGGATCCGCTCTTAGGAGTGCACTGGTTATCTAAAATACATAGGATGAATATATTGCTTTCATGTCACAGATGACTAAACACAGGCCTTCTTGAACTTGTTTTCTAAAAAGCATCTGATGTTTTTATTCTGATTACAGTACTTCAGATTAACACCCAGTCACATTAAATTCAGTGTTGAATTAACTTGTTAGTATTATTATCAACACCAAAGTTAGAATCTCCCAAATAACAATCAGGCTAAAAAAAACCACAAGAAACTTACAGCTAAATGGATTGGTCTAGTTTGTTTTCAGAGTCTGTTTTTTGATGTTGAACTACCTTTGCCCATACACAGGGTGAAAATTTAACTCTTAAAAACCACACCAAGTTTTCAGAGATGTCTGCTGCAGTCCAGTCACTGCTTTACCTCTGTTACCCAACTATTGGTCTTTCAATTCTCTACATCTTCTCAGCTTTTTTCACTATGGATGCTGTAGGGCTCCTCTTCAGCAGCATGCCATCACACACATACTTCTGGAGATTCCCATCTCCAGTGAATGTGTTGTCTTTCTCCACTGCTGCAGGCAGCTCCTTTATCTCCCTTGGAAGACTTCCGCAACACATCACTCCCTTAAACCCCCCCTTTCTAGCAACAACCATCCCTATTTTACAGCCCAGCCTGGAATGAGTAGCTTCATTAGGTCTGCTTCTAGAGTTGTCCCTGAACATGGTGAGGCTCTGAAACAATGAATGGAGCAGGAGAGTAATTGGATTGACAGCCACACTGCACCTGCTCTGAAGCTCTTTTCCCAGCTAAAAGCACCTACAATTGCTGCAGCACAGCAGCCTCTAGCGCCCAACGCAGAAACCGGCAGATGGTCCAGACAATCTACCTTCCCCATCATCGCAGGCTCCCACCACCACTTCAAGGGCTGTCGTTGCTGCTTTCCGCATCCCCATAAGAATGTCACCTCCAGCATGCTGGAAGCCATAGCTTGATTACTTCACTGGGGCATCACAGATTTCCTGATACTCTAGAGAGCTTGTGTTGAACTGGAGCCTCTGTCAGAGGGAAGGGCAGCAGTAGTTTCAGTCCCTGGTTACGGCTCATTTGCATATTTTATACTAGAGTCTTTGGACAGAATTCAGAGCAAGACTTGTGAGGTGGGACTGGATTCCCGCCTCACTGGGAGACTCCTCCATTGATTTGACACTTGTTTCTGCATAATGATATGAAGCTCCTTGAAAGAGACGGATTTGGGTTCTCTCAGGATGAGAAGGAAACTGACCCTGGACCTCCTCTCAAGCAAATGTTACTACCACCCTTGCTTTCCAGCAGGGTGGAATGTTATCTAACCCTTGCTTTCCAGTAGGCATCAGCAGTACCACATTCTCTGAAAGTGTTTCAATGAAAACATCCATCTGTGGTATTTTACATGAAAATACATGTTGCCACTGTGCAGTAGGCAACGGTTGGGAGTTTGCCCTCAGAACTGAGGTGTAGATATGCCAACTTTTTGAATTCCAGATGAGCGGGGGCTTGAGCCTAAAAAGACTCAGCTTCAGTAAGATGAAGGCCTATGTCTTTATATATAGAGCCCCAGAACTTCAGCTATCTCAGCAGCTTAGCTGGCAAAAATGAGCTTTACCAGCATAGAAGTTACAGAGACTAAAAGTACATATGAATCCACTGGGAGGTCATGATAAGCTGCAAGGATTTTAATGTACCGTGTGATTAATGAAAAGCAATGTAACACTAGTTATTCCCAAAAGAAAGTAGCATAAGCTACGTGTCATTACCCTAGGGCAAATGCACGCGAGTTTCTGGAAGGAAGAGAACGTATTGCGAATTCACTTCCTAGCTTACTGCATGGAAATGTGTTTGGGCTCTTATAACCTCAGATGCCTATCGCTTTTCAGGCAGTAGCAGAATTAGGCACTTGAACCCAGCAGTATAGATGAGGCACAGACATAACACGTTAGTAAGGGCCACAAAAATTAGACAGTTCGTGAGGATTTTCTTTACCTTGTTTCTGTAGCTCCCTGTAGCAATGATCACATACTCTTGCTGGCTGGTTTTTCATATAATCTAAACCATGTTTATTTGATGAACAAGCTTGACAGACAATCTGGAAACAGATAAAACCATTATTGTACGTGATGTACACCTGTAAATCACCAAATGCTCAGACGTTCACTTCAGCACTGTTCAGCTGATAACAGTATCTGAAATAGGCATCGTTTTACACTGAAAGTGGTTTAAGATCTTGGCTTTTCCCTATGTCCGTATGTTCAACATGCTGCTCTTTCCTCCTCTAAATGCTAAAAATTTAAATATAAAAAAATCACTGAATTACACAAGTCAGTAAGCCAACGTTAACAATCCATGAAAAGTAGAATAAGCCTACTGTCATACTGAACTGTTTAAATCATAAGCTTTTAAAGAAATTCCTAAAAATAGTCATTGCTCTCAACAGTATCTCCACAACACAGATGTCTGAACTGCATTGTATTCTGTATTGTCACTTGATTAAAACAAGACAAAGATTTAGTAGACACATCTTTCATAACTGTTAAATAAGTTTGGTACTAACTTAAAAACAAAATCATTATTTATCTTACAAAAATTAGCGGAGAAGATATTTTTCTAATTTTGGCTAACATTCTTCGTTTGTACTCCGTAATTGCAGAAGCAGAAGACAATCATAAATAGTACTCCAAAATGCAAAATAAGAAACATGTAACAAGTTAAAAGGTTGAACATTGATCTGTCATAACACCTTAGACTAAAAAAAAAACCCCAAACAAACCACAAACAAAAGCAACCCCAACATGTTGTTTTTAATCCATGTAATTGTGTCATAGTGCAGTGTTACCTTAAAAGAGGAGTTGTGATGCAATCAAGCTCCATCTGTATTTGCCAGACAAGGAACCTGAATGACTAACAGAAAAGGTAATGAAAAAATTGCCCAACCTTTCCGCATGCCCTGCAGTGATGCCTTCTCCATGTCAACGTGAATTCACTTGTACACATCATACACATAGTGGCTCTAGTATCAGGGATCCAGATCGGAGCCTTTGATCCCAGCGGACTATCTTCCTCTTGTTTCTCTGGGTCAGTCTGGGAGAACATAGTCAGAATACCATTACATTCAGGGATGAAAAATAAGATTAATATTAATCAGTGATTATAGGTTAACTCTAATTATGTTGGAAAGCCTTCTCTGATAAATTGTTATGGTCTTAAATGTTATCTCCTATTTCATCAGTGACCATTATAATGCAAGCTTGAAGACAAGAGCTGCTTTTCATTTGTGCAAAAAGCCTGTGTTAACTTGTAAGCTTTACCAGCCTATTTATATCAATAGCTGCTGTATTTTAAAATCTTTTCATTTCTGTTCACAAGATTACTGAGGGAATTGAGAAAGCTGGTTTGGGTTTTTTGGAAGAAAATAATTTTAAATTTAGGAAGTAGATAACATTATGAAATATCATTCTGTTCTATCATCTGTTCACTTATTTACCATCCTGTTTTATTATTTATCATGGAATGTTATTATTTATCCTGGAATGCTTCTTGTTTCTCTAAACACCTGCAAAGAAACTTCATATTCAAAAAGGAAATAAACCAACAATAATGGTGTGATATACCTCTTCAAGACTTTTGCTAGGATTAAATGTGATTCTCTTTTTTGTATATTCTTCAATTGACTTGGAGATAGCTTCTAACCACTCATCTCTTTCTGTAGCAGAACTGTTGGGAGTAAAAAAAAAAAATCAATTTATTATTGTTAACATTTAAAACTAAGAAGTAAGTGTTGATGAGAATTCCATTAGCTTTATTACACATTGACTTAACTCTCTTGCAATTTCAGTTTTATAGACTGTCTCCAGTTCTTACTGAAACTGGCATTATTTTTTTAACTGTCTGCATCATGTCAGTTATTTGTGTTGATTAATACTAAAACAGATTTCTGTGCTGTTGTTATTATGTGGATTCCCTCCTTCCCCTTCCTCCTTCCAAAACCTGTGATTGTTTCAAGGCTTGGATGTCACTGCTTCCCCCTTCTCCCTGGACCCTTGAATAGCTTTAGTAACACTGGTGTAAATGGTACTCCTAGAAGAAAGGCATGGAATGCTGAAGTTTTAGCAAACCTTTTTTGCCCCACTTCCTTCTGTCTCAGGGTACAGTTTGTTATACCCAACCCTGTGAAACCCCAAGCTTCTGTCAGAACAAACACACTGTCTCTTCCCCAGCCTTCTGCTCCCGAATGTTTGCTCCTACCAGGTCATGCTGCTTTGAAATAACTCTTTTTTCCCCAATTTTTCCAGTGGATGAGCTAACCCAAAGAGATAAACAGATGAGCTTACTGGATCTCTTTATCCCACAGCTGGTGGATCACTAATCAAGCACAAGGAAAGCATTAGGCTGAAGTGGCATGGCACAGGGAGCAGGGAGAACAAGGAGTGCCTGGCACAGCAGGAGCCTGCAACTGTACTGGATTACGTGCTGTGCCAAAGCACTTCCTCTGGCCGTGGGCACACCACCACATTCTTATCAGATAAAACCACGATGCTGCTGCTGCTGCAAAGGGCAGCCTACTACACTCCCTCTCAGCCATCACGTCTGATTTGCACCCTTGTGCCAGAACACACACAGCTAGGCAGTGGGCTGGACTGGGAAACAAATCCGTATTAAAGCAAGCCATTGACCTGACCTTCCTCTGGATCAATTTACCGAATTTATGTTCATCATGCAGCTGAACATACTTGTGCCAGCACCATAGAGGCTGCTCTGAGGAAGGAAAAAGCAGTTTTGTGGCAGATGAACAGCTAGACCTCTTGTTTAAGATGCCACACCAGCTTAGAAAGGGCTTCTAAAATTTAAACCAGTATCTACTACCAACAATTTTTTATTCCCCACTTCTTAAACAATATAAAATAAATTAATTTTTTTAAACCAAGGAAATTAACACAATGAATATATAAAAAGGAAAGTTAGGGAAGAGGAAAGCAATGATTTACACAAATTAGGTGTGCAATTATTGTTTAATGGCTTTTTTAGGTGAATTTGAAAGCTTTGATCATCTTCAAACCTTTAAGGAAAATACTTTGAGCTGAGGTTTTGAACTGGATGAAATTGAGTACTATACAAAATCAGAGAGGATAAATCTGGTAAGGTAAACACAGGGGAAGCCTGTGAGGCACGAGAGAAAAAAAATGATCTAGCACACACAGAAACAAAATCAGAACAAAAAGACAGGAAATACAAGATACAAGCAAGGGAAAAACAATGTATTATTGTCTTCCCAACATATCACACTCTTGAGTGGAACATTTTATTCAGTGTATTTACCTTTGCTTCTGCATCCAGAAAGAACAACTGGTCTGCATTAGCTACCTAACATTCATACCTCTAATCAACTTTGCCTTTTTCAAAATCTGGTTACATTTAATTAGGTTCCTAAAGCTATATTAAATAAATAAATTCAGAGTTGTCCCAGCTGTTGGATATTAAGCATCCTCCATCATGTGGGGATTGCTACATATGGGGCTGCTCACAGAATGAGCTACATGGCTTACATCCTAATATTTCACTAGGGAGCTTGCACTAAATAGATTTCCTAGCGTTAGCCTTTAGGGTTGTTTACAATCCTTCTGAATTTAAGAGCAAAGGCAGTGCCATCAGCAACTGAGTTGATGTAATGATTTTCTGCAGCAAAATAGGCAGTGTTTCTTCTGCTGTCGCTCCCAGCCCTCCCCCACAGCTGCACAGCCCTACCACTTCCCTCACTGCAGGTCCAGTGTTTGTTGCACCCTTCCAAAAGTCATTTTGTTTACTGAAATGGCAGGGTTTTAAAAAAAAAATCTATTTATTTATTTAGGATTTAAAAAAACAGTAGAAAACTTTAAAGGGACTGCAGAGAGCCCCTGCAATTGTTATTACTGGCAAATGTGTGTGCTAAAACCACACGCTGCAGCTGCCCGATGGAGTAAGCAGCTCGGTGGTCCCAGGAGGGCTCACAGAAGTACTGGTGTTCAGGATCAGAGCCTTAGGGCATCCCTCCCAGCTGAGCTAGTCGTGCATGAGCTATCCTTATGTTAGAGGAGGCGATGCAGCTATGTCTGCCTGGGGTAGCTCTTTGCAAGCCTTACTGAGGGGTGCGGATGAGCTAACTTGTTTCTGCGATAAAGAGATTTCTAGTACAATACTGCATTGTACCATGTAAAACAATACACATTCCTACAGATATCCCAGGAAAACTGAAACCTCGACCTAGACCAGATAAAGCAGAATACTAATGCAGTCAGTAAAACTAAACCTGAAGTGACAAAGACTCTTGTCTCAGCACTAATCTCGGCACTTCTGTTATTAAATGGCTTACATTTTATTACTAGCAATTTTTCACTGGCTTAATTGCTCCCCTCCTTGTCTCTGCCCCCAGGATCATTTCAGAATCTCTTCTTTTGTGTACACCCCACATAATGCTTATTATTTGAAAAAACACAGAACTGAAATTTGTCTCCAATGTCTCTAAAATTAATCTGAACAGTTTTGTAAGTTGAGACTTTTACCACATAGGAGCCAAGAAGCTGTTAGAATAAGGTGTCATCAAAAGGAAGATGCAGTTTGTATTGACAAGACACTGTTTCTCTTCACATCCATGATATTTATCAAGACAAACAATATAATTATTTGGGAAAAAATATATGCAAGCACCTATCGTGGGTATTTTTTCACTTGTTTTCCTCCTGCACCCCACCAGACCCAGACCTCGCTTACACACAGAGAACAATCTGAAAATCCTCCTTTACACCTGAGGCCCCCAGTACCTCCTTTGTCCCAAGCAAATGCAACCTCTCTCTGTCACTGTTGTGCTACTTAGTGCTCTTGCACACACTTAGCTTCCAGCAAGTATAAAAACAACAGAGCTGAACTCTCTCCAAAGATGCAAGATCAACAACACTAAAAAAGAAAGCGCAAATCAGAGCTGCCTTAGTTGGTAATGTGAGGGTAAGTCCAGTAATTTAAAGGTCAAGACAAAAGCATGTCACAAACTCTGCCTAATTTGATGAGAACGTTATATGCAGGGGTTTCCCCCTATGGAGCAGCATGTATTTTACAGGAGTTGCTTTTAATCTACCCACTTAATCAGTTCCTCAGAAAGACAGATCAATCCTGTTTTGTGGAAAATAGGTAGGTTGCATTTCAAAATGATAATCTTTTCACAAGTTCCAATGATTTTTTACAATTTTTTAAAAAGACTGAATTAAAAGTGAAATGCTGTTTCAAGTCAAGCACTGATAAATCCACATTGTGTATTGCAATCCCATAAATGTCTTCATGTATGTGTATGATACCCAGTCACCAAGGCACCTAAGCAGCACAGATCTGCTCATATTATACTGGAGCAGAATCATACCCTAAACTGGAAATGCATCTTTTTTCCCCTCAATGTGCAAAAGAACCACAAGAAGCATTTACATTTGTTGAAAAAATAATTAAAAAAATACTCCTTTCAAGCCTGTTATAAATAACTACTGCTCAAACAATTGAGCTACTTCCTTTGGCTACTTTGACAAAGTTAACCTTAGTCTACCCCTCAGCTAGAGATACTGCTATTTTTGTGCAGACATCCTCATGTCAGTATTTACAAGGTCACAAAAAAAGAAACAATCTGCCCTTGCTCAGCTTTGCTAAACAAAAGAGAAAACATGTCTTTCTTCATTGGTATCAGCACTGTCACATGTCAGAATATATAAAACTCCAACTCAAACACAGTAAAAACAATCCACAGAACTAGGTCTTTGCTGAAGGCATCTTGGTGAAGGCAGAGTTGCTCCGGTTTAGTGGCCATGTTATCCTTTTGCTGCTACATGGATAATTTGGTTTTCTGGTAAAGACAAGCGCCATTCCAGTAATTCCTGTCACTTCCATAATTTCAGGTTCACCAAGATCCATTTCTTGTTTCAATTACACTGTTATTTTAGCTAGAAGACCAGGATGACTTCTTCCAATGTACATAACCAATAATAATACCTAAATGGATATCCTCTCCTGTTAATATACTGACAGAGCATATCAGTAATTCTGGAATAACAACAAAATATTGAAAAGCAAAGCCTAAAATTTATTGAAGTGAAACAATTTTAATTCTTCTTCCTCTCAAGGAAAGGCAGTGAGAGGATAATATTTCAATTTACTTAAAGTTTCTGAAGGTGTAGCTAAGCTGAAAAGGAGGAACCAAGCAAGAGTTTTGTTCAGTCTGATTAACAGTTAACTGTCTTGAGGACAGCAGGATCCCTACCAGCTGCAGCCTTAAGCCTAAATTGCTTATATACCAGCCACATTTATTATAGCTTTTGTGCTTCTATCCATCACCTTATAATGGCTAGTCTTCTTTGCAAGTCAGGGTGAACTGTATTAGAGACTACAAATTCATACGGCATCTGCGAAACTTACTACATGTGACTAAGCTTCCTTGCTGTTTGCCCCATTTAAAAATAAACTTAAATTTTCAAATTCAGATTTTGAATGTGAACAAAAGTAAATTAGAACAAAGTCTAACCTATTTCCAGAAACCCGTCTTTAATTTCCTCTATTCTATAATTACTCTAGGAAATGTTAACTTTTCATTATGTAAGTGCAAAATCAGCTATAAAAAGCTTACGTGGCCTGTTGGAAATCACATTATTTTTAAATCATCATTCATTTGTAAGACTTACCTTGCTGAAAGAATGAAGGACCTCTCTACACTTTCAATGTTCAGCTCATTCTGATATGCTTCCTGGGTTGGCTTTTTAACCTTCAGTTGAGAGAGAAAACTTGACATTCAAACGGAAACAGTACTTATATAGCTGCTTTAGTTTTACTTACTGTAAACTCTTCTACGTTTTTATTGCAGAAGCAGTACATTGGAGAGAAAAATCTCAAAAGCAGAAGATCATACACCAGTCCAGAGGGCCCAGCTAAACTAGGATTACATGCAGCCCACCATTTTATTTCACTGTGGCCCCATACAAACACTGGAGACATATAGGGGAATGAAGCTCAGGAGTGTCAGACAACTCTCGCTGTGCTTCAACATGCTGAGGCCCCTAGATGTTGAGCATCTCCTAAAACTGGGCAAAAAAGGGCTCTGCTGCTGCTTGCAGGACAAGATGTAGCCTACTGCTGTACCCCAGAGTAGCCCACAGCCCCAAGGTCTGGATCACCCTGCTGATCCTTCTGAGCTACCAAGTTTCAAACATAAGGAGGTTTAAAAATTAAGAGTGGTTTTGAACCACCACGAGACATCTGCTGTGACAGCTTGGGCCTGTGCACCAGATCTGCACTGCAGCTGGGCTTGGTGCTTTTCTCTGACAGGACCAGAGACAAGTTACTTGATTCCCGAGGCGATGGTTTGTTGTTCTCACTAACTACCATGTCAGATATTGTGTCAATATATGGTGTCCACATCCCTTATCACTACCCAGAGGGGCTCGGGCTGAACTTTGACAGTTTTCACAAAGGCTCAGAAGCAAAAGCCGTATCTTCCCTCACAGTTACCACATCTCTATAAACCATGCAGATTTGAGCCACCAGAAGTTTACCAGGCACACATCTCTGGTATGGGTAATAAAAAGCAGTTACAAAGCAAAAGTGAGGCAGTCTAAACAAAATACAATACAAAAGGAAAGCAGGAGGGTATTTCAGAGTAGGCCAATACTGGATGAAATGCAAGTGAGTTGATCCTGTGGCAAAAGAGATTTTTAGGGAAACCTAGACAGCAATCCCACAGAGCACATTATGCAAGAAACATTAAGCATGTAGGATTCCTCTGTAACATAAGCATCTTTAATATCTCTATTTAATATACTTGGGTTTTGAAAATTTGAAGGCCTGAGTTTAAATAGACTTGGAGAAAGACTCATTTTAATAAGTAACTCACCTTCATTCCAGCCAATGACAGCATGTTGTTGAGTTTATACATCCCTGACTGAACTGGAGTCGTATACAACAGGGCATCATTGAACTGTAAGATAGAAGCAATGCTTCTTAATGACTAAAGACTGTTTAAAGACAGATAATTTCAAATGCATTTTACTGGAAGTACAGAACTCATACAGCACTGAGATCAACTGTCCAGAAGTGCATCTTCTACTTCCTA
Organism: Antrostomus carolinensis; assembly: GCF_000700745.2. Lineage (NCBI taxonomy): Eukaryota > Metazoa > Chordata > Aves > Caprimulgiformes > Caprimulgidae > Antrostomus > Antrostomus carolinensis. Next base: position 21,683 of record NW_010311521.1, read on the forward strand.
TTATTCCACTTAGAACTCAAGGAACATTTTCATGTATGAATTAGATAACAATAGCTGTCTATTTATATCCCCCTTGTGGTAAATATACATTTGGCACATGAGTAAGCAGTGTATGGATGTCAAAGAACTGGCTGTGAAAAAGGACAAAAACATTGCTCGTGTACACAGCTATACTGTATAACAAACTACTTTAAAAGATATTAGAATTAACCATTCAAACAAAGCAAAACATTCCAGAAACTCAGAGGTAGCAGAATTAAAATTAGCAATTTGTGACTGTAAAGACAAACTTATCCATGTGTACCATGTGAATTTTACCAGTTTAAATGTGCATCTACTGTTTATTTCCTGTTCTACTAGACTGGCTTCATTCAGTGCACTTACTGAACAGCTATTAAGATGTTTTAAAATTTTCTGTGTTGTTCAACACATGGACCCAAATTTCATTTACTGCACATAAACACAGATCAGAAAACTGAACTGTCTCTAAGTTTTTGCTATAAGGTACTTTGCAAAATAACCAAATATTTCATGAGCCTTACTAAATCTTCACAACATGTTCAATAGAAAAAAAATCACTGCTCAAGTGTCTAAAGGTATAAACACTAGCCTGCACATTTTTAAATCTAAAAAAAAACCCAAGCCAAAAGCCACCTCAAAAAACAAAACAAAGAGAATCCAAGTTAAGAGACACTCAAATTAGCAACATGTGATTTGGGAAGTCCAGCTTGAGAAAGCATCAGATTTTTTAGAGTATTAGCTTAAACTGATATTATTTGCAGTTATCTCAGTGCTTTATATGCTACAAAGTCATCTCTTGAGCATAAGACAGGCACTTGCAAGCTTAGAATACATATTCCATGACTGTCTAGGGAAATATTTATTCATACTACATTAACTAAAAGACAGATTTCAGTCAGGACTGTGGACCAATAGTGCCACAAACTACACACAGCAACACTTGCTTTACTATCTAAACAGAAGAGAGAGAAAAAAAAGGATTCAAGTGGAAACAGAAACTTCAGAGATGAACAGAAGTTTCAAAACAAAACAGTAGCAGAGACAGGAAGAGAATCCAGCACTTAACTTCCAGCTATGCTCAGGGTGCAAGTGGGCTTGTGCAGGGGAAAGAGAGGAGGAGGGAAGGAGGGAGGGAAGGAAGGGTGCAATAGCAGCAGCGGAGTTGTAGGTTTTAAGATCTGGTATGGCTAAATGGGATGGAGTAACTTGTAGTTCTCAAACTACCACAGATATGGTCTTCTCATAAAAGCACTCAAATTTTAAATGAGCATTGTTCAAAACCGCACATTTTAGTGAGAAATTATTTTCTATTAAAATTAGTGCATACGCAATCAATGATCTCTCTAAATTAGAACTGAGAAAGTAGAACAGCAACAAATGGTCATTATTTCCACTACCTGAATTAGTTACTTACGTTTGTGGTGTAATGTTTCAACCACTTAAAATTACACTAGCACACAGCAACATACACAGCATCTTACCAGAAAAAACATTCGTGGCTGCATGACCTTCCGGGACAGCTTCATCAGCGTGCCCTCTTTCAGAAAGACCTAGCAAATTAAAACAAGCAATTCAAGCTGTACAAATGAGCTGACTTTTTCATAATTATTATTACACTTGAAGTGCTGCACAAGTTTTGGGATTCAAGGTTCCCTTTCTGAGAAAGGCTGTTCATCCTTACGTTTCTCTAAAGTGAGTGTGAATGGCTGTATTACAGTTTTCTACACTGCACCTGAAACCATGACAAATACAAGGTTAAGCTTGAGGGGAAAAACAACTGCCTGCAAGATCTGGCAAGGGATCATATTCTAAAAATGGTTGAATCATATTCTAAAAATGGTTAAGTTTACATCAGATAAATGTATATTAAGAAAAAAATACACATATGGAGAGGCAATATTAATTTGACTGTTAGAAATGAATAATGAGGCGATGGACCATTTTCCTTCTCGGTAAATGTCAACTTCAGTACTTCACTTGCGTATCACCTGTGCTGCGCTTTTACTGCAATCTGCTGAATGCCATCTGGAGGACCTACCCTTCCTGGCTGTACAATCTCATGATGTCCATTTAAACTGTACTGAATCTGCATGAGTTTTTGAAAGTTATCCTGCAAGGAAAAAAAGCAAAAAGTAAGTAATTGCCCGTTCACCCATGACCTTTTTTTTTTTTTTTAAAAAAAAAAAAAAAAGATTAAAAGCTTTAATCAATCAGCTTTTTAAATCAAAATACTTACTCCCTGCTTCATGATGTCATTGGCATGGTTTGCAACTTCTATGACAACAGCTAGTGCATCTGATGGATGAAGAAATGATGCTTTTGTTATACAGACTAGTTAGCATTGGTATTATGTAAAGCACAGGTACAATATTGCCCTTCCACATCATGCCAAGATTCAAGGACCTGATCGTACAGTCATTGCTCACACAGGGGCACTTCCCGTACAACCCAGAGTCTCTGGATCATGGTTGGTAAGTGTGCCCTAGCAAGTCACTGCTTCAACCAAGAGTGTAAATGTCAACTTCAGTACTTCACTTGCGTATCACCTGTGCTGCGCTTTTACTGCAATCTGCTGAATGCCATCTGGAGGACCTACCCTTCCTGGCTGTACAATCTCATGATGTCCATTTAAACTGTACTGAATCTGCATGAGTTTTTGAAAGTTACCAAGAGTGTCAATCATTTCTTACAGCTAATCAAAACAGTCCACAAGCAACTAAATTCTAGTTTCTCACACAAAGAATTACTTTAATTTCAATGTCTCTACTTACAGCAGAAAGGTTAACAACATTTTAACTGAGACTATGTACAGATTAAGTTTTTACCATGGAAGTAATGGAAGACTACATAGGAAAATTATCCAAATCTCTGCAATTTTTCTTCTGCCTTTAGTTTTGCTGCATCTCAAAATAACAGTATAAAGTTCAAACTTCTAAATTTCAAATTTTTAATACTGGAAGAAATGAAAAAAAAACCTGTGAAAGAGTTACCAAAAATGAGGAATTTTATTAAGTACTTATATTTAATAACTAGCAACCCAAAAAAGGGTTACATGAAAGGATTATGTAAATTACTGAGTGTATATGAGACAGAACCCATCCATAGCTCTTATCCAAAACCCTGTAATTTACTTAAGTAGAAAAAAAAAACCTCACTTAATTGAAAGCAAGTAGAATAACTCCCTTGATAAAATGTAGTCTCTAAAGCATTTAGCACCTTCTGAGGAACTGAAATGCAGTTAGGCACTCCAAATAAAGGAACTACATTTGCTTAAAAGTCTACAGAGAAGCCTGCCAAACCAGGTAAAATCAAAGCCTTGGGTTTTTTTCCCCTAGTATTAGCACTGTAGAATGTATATACGTCCCTTATTGTTGAATTCATATTCAGAAAGAAAGCATGGTAAAAGATAAAGCTTTCTGAACTGAAAGGTTCAGAAGGTCACAAAGCCATATAGGAAATTTAACTGAGGTGCAAACAAAAAGCTCCTCCTAAGTCAATCTAAGGAGAATTTTGGTTCAAAATTTTAATGACCAAGGCAATGCAAGTACAGGAGTCAAACAATTAAAAGACATAGCACCTATCAAGCATTTGATCAAAATTTAAGTTTAGATATAGATGTCATGATGCCAACTGAGCCTGCTGAAAAATAGCTGGTTGTCTCCTACTAGGAAATGCTGGAGCTGCTCCAGCGAAGACACTCCCCAGCTCCTATCCACATGGAAGAAAATTAAGAGAAATTTAGCTAAATTCTTGAAGACAGGAATTAGTACCTGAATTTTTTGTTATACTTT
>NW_010311522.1:0-234 GCF_000700745.2 Antrostomus carolinensis
CCTCCTGCTTGTTCCCCATGCTGCGTGCATCAGTTCTAGACTTCTGGCCCACTGGCACAAGCCCAGATATAGCCCCAGCCCCCTTCGAATCTAGTTTAAAGCCCTCCAAATGAGCCCTGCTAATTCCTGCCCCAACCTCCTTTTGTCCCAGTGAGATAAGACCTCCCTTTATATCACTGTCTGGACTGGTGTCTTATAAAACCAGCCATTATCGAAGAACCCAAAACCCTGACT
>NW_010311522.1:273-515 GCF_000700745.2 Antrostomus carolinensis
CCCTGTAGCCAATCATTTATAGCCTGAATTCTCCTATTCCATTCCACATCAGCACCCGGAATTGGAAGGGCAGAAGAGAAAATTACTTGTGCTCCAGAGCCCTTCGCCATCCGTCCCAAGGTCTTGTAATCTTTCTTCATTCCCCTCAAACTGCGGGACACAGCTTCCTCCCCCCCTGTCTGGAAGATCAGTAGGGGATGATACAAAGCTTGGAGGAGTGGCTTACACGCCAGAAGGCTGTG
>NW_010311523.1:0-47090 GCF_000700745.2 Antrostomus carolinensis
TTCCTCCAAGCAAACATAAACATCTCTATAGTTTGTGTGAAATAAAGGCAATCTTCCTGTGCCTTCCCCACTCTTTCTGCGGGGATACTAGGCTGTTTAAAAGAAGAACTGTCACAAGAATCTCTTCCAGATTCTCTCTCTACAGCCAGGGATGAGTGCCTCTTCTCCTACTATGTACAATTTAGATACCATTCTCCCATTTCTCTGTACATCAGAGAATTTAAATGGACAAGCACATACCACAAAGCAGTTAAGCTGCCTATAATCTCAACAAAGATTTAGCAAATGGATCACATGCAGAGAGGCTTACTAGTACATTTTGAACAGGCTTAGGTGACAGAATCATATGTATAGACTGTTTGTGAAGGCAAAGACAAACAAAAAAGCAATAAAACCTTCCTCCCTCACAGGGATGACTAGTCCTACAAAATGAAATAAATCCCTTTGAATAGACTGCACAGAATTCAGAGCAACTGGAAAAAAGTTCCTCAACTCAAATAATAGATAAAGCATCCTTACATTTTCCAGAGACTTTAACAGATCTTCTCAAGAGTAGGTAATTGTCTTTGGCCAGGACTTAATTAAATAATGTTGGAGGACTGAGGGGAATTCCTAGTGTTAGCAAATTAAGATCTTGGTAATTAGCAATGACTGGGCAAACCACTCTCAGTGATCACTGAAAATACCTCCTGCAACAGCCCAGTCATCCCAAACAAACCACAAAATGAGAAAATATGGTTAAATAGCATCTTGTCATTGAATTGCTTTCTTACAGAAAGTCTAAGGCCTTGAACAGTCCCAAAACATATGGTGTGGAGAACCTTGCTTAGAGCTTCATTTCCCTCTTGTATCCAGTTCCTTGATAACTGCAGCTGTCAAGCTGGCCTGGGTCCATTAAGTCCAGAAAAACTGGAAAAATTCCCAGGCTGAATCAATTGCAAGGTTCACAGCAAAGTCCCAGCACTGGAAATGAGCTCCAGCCAGTGTCCTCCTCCTGTTCTGGAATTTTCTTAGGCGTGTCTTGCAGCTATTTAAAATAGCAATGCCAGTACAGATGGAAACGACTGGACTTCCCAAACTTTTTTGCATGTAGTTGGGCCTAGTGATGAAGCTGCTTGTAAAAACATGCCACTGAAGTAAATAAGACTGAAGCTCCTGCTTTGCTGTGCTGAATGTAGAGATAATGTCATGATATCAGACTTAAAGCCCCCATCTGTTTTGTAAAAATAAAATTTCAACATATTTCTTGTTCATCCCCCCCCCAGTAATATTCATCATAATTAATTGAGCAGACTTTGAACAATGTAAAATTATTTATCAGACAAATGGAGATTTAAAGACACAAAACATTAGCAAATAAAGTAAATTTAATTCAAAATGTTTCCAAAATACAATTCCTTTTGATAATCACAAATCACATTTCAGCCCATCACATCAAAGTAACTGCATAAAGATGTTTTTGTCATTATAAATCAAAAACCTTGTCATTTCTGTATTACTTCCTCCTTAGCCCAAAGCAAAGTATCTGAAATATATTTTGTATCTGCATAAGATAGAAATATATTTGTGTATATATAAATACATAAAATTTATTTTTAATTATAAATCAAAAACCTTGTCATTTCTGTATTAGCTTGTCATTTCTGTATTACTTCCTCCTTAGCCCAAAGTGAAGTATCTGAAATATATTTTGTATCTGCATAAGATAGAAATATATTTGTGTATATATAAATACATAAAATTTATTTTTATATTTTGTACATCCAGGTACCTATTTTTCTGCCTACAGAAGCGTCCAGTTTCACTTATCTTATCAGCTCCAGGATCCCTGTTTTTATCCGATTTACAAAGAAATTTTACAGGGAAATAGTCAAAACTTTAAGTCCAGGGAAACATTGCAACACCTCAGTCTCATGCATTGCTTCTCAAGGATTATACAGTCCTTCTTTGACATGAAGAGACGTATTTTTGGTTCTGGCATAGAACTTGTGTTCAGGAAGCCTGCATACACTTCTTTGCACTGTAACTTTCAGTCACCCTCTGTAAATCACTCAAGGTAACTGTTTTGAATTGAACTCTCGAGTACTCTTTGAGACACAAAAATGTCTCTATGTTCACAAGTTTACAAACTGTATTGTGGTATGACTCCAGTACCCACGTGTAAAGCATGGAATAAAATACTTGTTTTATTGTGTAGCTAAACTGCAAACATATTTTATGGCAATGATCAGGGACAGGTTTTCCAGAAGACACTAGAGGGAGATACTCCAATCTCCACTGCTCAGGAGGTGACTTACCCAAGGTCACATAATAGGGTTGCAGTGGTACAGTCCTCCCCTACCCATTATAACTATGACCTAGAGGACTATCTGTTTCTAGTGCCCATCCCCATGCAGTCTGTCTTTCAGTCTTAATTTGTAAGACATTATTACCTCATATTCTATCATAGAGCACAATTGTCTTATGAACAACAAAAAATAAACTGTCAATATGAGCATCAAGCATCTTTTCAGTCTTTTGTTTTCTTTCCTTATGCACCTCTGGCTTTTTAGCCTCATATTGAATAGCCCTGTTTGATATGCTTATATGTATCAAAAGTAAAAATATTTTTGAGAAGTCTTACATAAAGTTCAGAAGCAGTACTAGAAACAGCTTGTTAAAATGAATGGCTCATGATAAACAGAAGAATGGGACAAACGAACCATTTTATCAGCTTCCAATGTAGTCAAGTCTACTACAATCTTCAAAGGCAATCAGAATTGCTTACTGTTGTGTGAAGTTTCTCTAATGAAATAACTTCAGTATTTATTATATATGTATTAGTATTTAGCATATATCTCTCCCCTCTATTACTCATGCAGTGTGTTATCCCACAGACATTCTATCAAAATACAGTAGTATTTTGGAATACAGGAGTATTACTGGAAATTAGTAAAATGAGCTCTCTCTGGTCTTGTAAGTTAAATGAGAAATGCACTTGTATCAACACGCAGCAGAAAAGCAGACAAAAAGAGCCAGAGGTCCTATTAGACCCTTCATGTATGGGCCAGATTCTCAATCAGGAATTAATCTAATGACACAGAAAGTGCTAGAAGATTACATTTTAACCATAAAAATTTTGTACTTCCTTGCACTGAAAACTGGACACATTGTTAATATCTATAATATTCAGACTAACACATTATTTATAGCTGCTCTCTTTAATCTGAGAGAGAAAAAGAATTTATCTCACCTGAAAAACTCACCTCCACATTTAATATCTGCTCAAAAAAACATTGTCTAGACATCCACATACACTTGTTCTACAAGTGTCTTCATAAGAAGGTGCATCTCTTCAAGATGCCTCTCTAAATTCAATTCCATAATTTATCACTACAGACGGAATAGAGGTGATAATCTCAGATCAGACTCTCAGTTGTACAGTTAACACTGATGTAGACAGCATGGAACTGTCCTCATCCAAAATTTACCACCCATGGGGTAGTCCACATCTGATCCAGTAACCTTGAGCCCTCACTGTAGTCAGCAGAACACTCCTGGTCCCTCAGTCCTACCTCAAAGCAGACAGAACTACACAGATACTCACCCTAATGCTGTCTATTACTTTTCACTGATATTAAGTGGAGTTGAGGGTGACTAGCTCAGGTGTAGGTCTTGTTGGTTTAAATAACTTGAGATAAATTGTACTTCTGTTGACCGGAAATAGATCTCTCAAATAAGTATCGCAACTCCTACACTGAAATCCAGGGAGCTGTATCTGACCACAGAATGGTTTTATGTAGCAGAAGCAAAAGGTGGTGGTACATACATTCAGCATGTCATTAATGACTTTCTCCATGAGCTTAATGACTGTGCTGAACTAAAGAACTTCTCAAAGGCTGCAAATGCAATGAGATAATTAACACCTTACACTGAACATATCTATGGAATTTGATTCCTTCTGAATCCTTTCTATCTATACCTGTAGTTGAATTAAAACTTTGTGAATCCAATGTGAATTCTGGGCCTGCTGAAGACAACAGCACAAATGTCACTGACTTCAGCAAGTAAATACACAGTCAAGTTCTCATTTCCCTGTTTTGCTGATGCATAGTCCAAGTTCCAGTAAAGTACTAAGCAATGGTGAGTTAGGGCACAACAACAGACATGAAATCGTTGCATTTATAAGCCTACCAGTGGTTTGTGTTGCTGCCATATCCTTGTACTGGGTCTGGCTAGATTAATTTTCTTCATAGCAGATCATGTGGTGCCATGTTTTGGATCTGTGACCGAAACAATGCTGGTATCACACCCATGTTTTAGCTATAGCCAAACAGTGCTCGCACAACTTCTCTGTTTCTCAGCATATAGGCTGGGGTTTGGCAAGAGGTTGAGAAGGGACAGAGAAGAGACAGTTCATTTGAATTAACCAAAGGGATATTCCATGCCATATAACATCATGCTCAGCAATCAAACTGGGGAGGAGTCTTTCCAAAATAACCGCTGTTCAAAGACTACCTGGGCATCCAGGTGGGGGGGTGGTTAGTGAGTGCCTTTGCATAAATTTTTCTTTTTTCTCTCCTTTTTTATCCCTCACTTCTTAAACTGTCTTTATCTCAAACCCCAAGGTTTTCTCTGACATTTGTTCTTCTGATTCTCTCCCCCGACTGCTGCAGGGGGCAATGAACAAGCAGGTGATCGGTGCTTAGTTGTGGCAAAGGGTCAAGCCACTACAGTTCTGTAATCCTATTTAACCCCAAACTTGGCTCCTCTAATAACATCATTTCAAGAATAATAAAAATAGACCAATGCATCACAGATGATTTATGTATCAAACTGACCACTGATAGAACCAAGTAACAAATCTTGATCAATTATAGAAAGATCATTTTACGACAGAATTGGAGCTCTGTGTAAGGTGGGTGGTACATCCATCTTAAAAACATCCTCTCTGTAAAATGGCTCGATTTAAAGAACAGAAAGTCAATATGAGGAACAATGCATTTTTGTTCCCCTTCTCAACAGAAGTTAAAACACAGCCTTCAAAGTACTAAAATGCCAATACAATCTTTATGCTTGTTCACAATTAGTTTGGAGAGTGATTTTTAAAAGTTTTTAATGGATGTAGGTGCCTAGTTCTTGACAGATTTTGCCCCTTAATGCTCCAAATGCAGGACTCAGAAGATGCACTCGATAAACACTTTCACAAAATACCTGTTACAGTGTCTTAGAGAAGTGTGCTCTCCCATGACCTGACTGTTCATTGTGTCAGCTGGATGAGACAGAGGGGAAGTAATTTTGGATTTCAAAAATCGTCTTTCTCTCGTTACATCAGAGATGCACACACAAAAAAAAATCTGTCTGAGGATTTTTAAAGATGAGGAGGATAGAAGATTCAAATTGTTACTCTCCCTCAGAAACCAGAACGTCTTTAGCTGGGGCTCTCTTCATATCAGTGAACAGCCTGTCTTTCTCCAGCTGGTTGTACAAGTGCTGGAATACAAAGCCCACCTGTCCAGCCCTTGGAGTGTGACACTGAAAAGCATCATCTTTTAAAGTACCTCATTAAAATCAGGCATGACTCAGGGCAATGTGAACAGCAGTGCTGGGACCTATGAGCACACTATAACATCAAAACCGCTGCAGGCATGGGCAGTTGTCCTGTTACCTATAGGCTGTTCACACAAAGACTGACACCAAAGATCATTTATTCATCCCTAATATAAATATTAGGCAGCTAAAAAAAACAACAGAAAAATGTGATTGCTTTTGATCAGTAGTACAAATCTGAGAGTCCATGAAACTGAGTTGGCCTAAGCTTGTCCCCTACAGTTTTCATCACTATCATAAAATCATAGCATAGACCTCTTCCAACAGTTGTGTTGGGGTTTTTTTTTCCCCATTTCTTTATTTTTTAGCAAATAGTGATGAGTCCTTTAGCTGCAGCTGGTTTTGTAATTCTCTTCCCCATCTCTCATCCTGAGTTTTTGTCTTAGCAACTTTCTTGGCACTTAGCTACATAATGAAATCACATGCCATAAGGAAAAAAAAAACAAAAAACAAAACATTTCATTTTCACAGTTTTGAATGTGCTATTTTTCAGTTTCATTCAATATCACCTCTCATGTTATGAATCACAGAGGACTTAAATTCTAAATTTATTTTCTGAATTATTCATTATTTGATCCACCTTCATCAGATCCTTTCTTATTGCATCTTGATAACAAACAAATCCCTTCTGTTTTGGTTCTCTTCATATTAGTCATTTTAGCGCTTGTATTCTTTGACTTTCTTGGAAAAAAGTCTTTATTTCTACCTCTTATCTAGAAGAGGAATCTCTCCAGGACATTCAGCTGTGGAGAACCATCCAAAGAAATATTTTTTAGAATTGCCTTTGTCTTTTAAAATGGATGCATTAGCCTCTTGTGATCTGTCAGACTCAGTAATGCATTCTGCCTCTGTCAGATTTCCCACAGAAGCCTTGTTTGTAAAAAATACATCTCTTGAGAGAGGATTGGTTGTTTGTTTCTGTTTAGTAATTTTTTTATTTCTTATCTTTTTGTTTGTTTGTTTTTTAAACACTTTCTCATCTCTCCCAATATCTCTTCCTTGAGTGTCTTATTTGCCTCCTGAATCAGCTGATTCAACACATTCAGTCAATGTGCGATATCACATCATCAGTGGATTGTGACCCATTCCCAAAGTCCAAATTCCATAGCAGTAGTACTCAGAAGATGATGACTCTTGAATCCAGATTAGACCAAACTTTGGTGGCCTTGGAAAAGCTCTGTGATAAGAGAGATTCAAATTCAGTTTCAAAGTACATTTTTACTCTCTGAGCAAGACTGTTAATTAATTTTTAAGCACAAAACACTCAGACAAAAAGAACCTACTGAAATCAAAGCAATGCTCATTCCTTTCTTCATGTAATGATTCTGGTACGTTAAGAAAGGCACTCACTAGACATTTGAAATTGTCAGCCAAAATTCAGATGCCCTGCCCAGCTTTTGTTCCCTGAATGCTATGGATTTTCGAATTCTGATCCAGGACTCTTGCTCTGGATGCCTACATTTCAGTTAAACCAGAACCTTGAATCTAAGTATCTCTTCATCTCTTATATCTGAGGTGGTTTACTCTGGGATTGAAATAGAATTCTTTTATCACCTCTCCAAAAGCACCATCTAACAAGTCAATAGACAATAACAGTAGAATTAACAGCACAGAGTTCAGGAGACAAGAAGCTCTGGGAGTTGCTTCAGTAAGGAGATGACAGTAGCTTCCCAGGAGTACCTCAGAAGCATTTTGGAGGGGAGATAAGGCTATGTAAGCAATAAGATTCTTCAGCTATTTCAGTCACACTGACCTTGTCAGCCCCTGACAGAAATCTGGATTGGGGTTTAATAGTAGCTCAGGAGTCACAGACTGACTACTCCACCTTGCAAAAATTAAAGACTAATTATACTGCTATCTGAAAATTGAAGGTTAATTCAGAGTGAAGAATGCTGAAGGAGCTAATAAGAAGCCTGTATGAATTGAAATTTGGACTAGTCCTGAATCCAAACTTCTACCTTATGAACTCTGAATAGAGCTGGAATATTCTGTGTATCTGTTAAAAAGATAAAACCTTCTTCCTAAGTATGTGGACATGTTGTCCACTGGAGTGGCATGTCCTGTATGAATTATTCCAGCTGAAAACCTGAAACACAACCTCCATTTTCACAGAGGTACTTTTTTAAACTCCATTTAGATCAAAGAATATTTTCATACTGGGTTTTTCCTTCAACTGAGCAGACAAAGCATATAGCGGTTAAACTGATATAACACTATAAAAACAATCCTAATCTTCTGATATTTTGCACAGCTGAATGTCTTCGAGCAAACCCAGTGGGGAAGTAGAGAAGAATAAGGATATAGAGGAGACTAGAATGGGATGAGTCCTCGATATGTATAAATATATCAGACAAAATAAAACTCCTTTTAACTTAATGTAATTGTGCATTTAGAATTTCAAATGCATAAATATATGGGGAGAGATTATGGCTTTCCCTGAACAACACAGAGAAAAAAAAAAAATCTGCTACTCCTGTAGAATATTCACCACTTAATCAGAAGATTTCTTCACTCCAAGAAGTGGTATAAACATAACATTTACTATTTAATGTGTCTATTTGCTCTGTGTGCACATACATAATTTTAATTAATAAATTTGATAAATCTGTAAATGTAAAGTGCAACTACTTCAAATTAGTTTGATCAAAGATCAGACATTCATTGCTAAGTAATGGAAACTAGGCTAATAAAAATTCTACGGCTTCTGGCAGAGGCAGGGGAGGCAAAGATGATAATGTCCTCAGAGATCAACTCCTTGCAGTCTTTCGTAGGGCCATTTACATGTAAATAAGGTATTTATAAGTTTACATAGATGTTAAGAGAATCTGAATTTGGAATATTGTTCTCAAATAAATAGTAACATTTGTGTTTCTGCATCAAGTTTTTCAGACTATTTATTTAATTTTGTTACTATTTGCATTGCACCCCCTGCTGAGATCAATACTTTGTTGTGCTTAGAAACTGTACAACTGTTCAAACAAAGAAGACCTGATTATACAGTATTTATAATCTAAATAGTAAACATCTACACCACTATTGGGTAGTGTGGAAAAAGCCAAAACTCTTTTTGCTCCCCAGTGCTATCCTAAAAGAACCAAATTCATCCATTTGCCAGATTTTAAAAAGAAAGGAATGTTGAAGAATGATTTACATTTCTGGATTCCCTCTGCCGCTATTCCTAAATTCTTGCTAGCAGAAGCAGATGTTTACTTTGCTTGTCCATAAACTTGTCACTTCATAAAACAGAAAGTATTTGAGAGGAGACAGAGGAAAGAACCTGGTTCAAACGGATTTAACAAAAAAGTGGTAGAGTCAGGAAAAGAAGTGAGTACTACAGACTACTAACCAGCAATGCATCCAGAAGAATTTGTATGAGTTTATATCTGGTTCTTATACTACTTGCTCACAGCTGGGTAAAACTCTTGTATGATACAAAAGACACTGTTGTGGTTTAAACCACAGGTAGACAATGCGGTTCTGCACTCACTCGCCCAACCCCGGTGAGACGGGAAGGGAATCACAACTAAGGGGCATAGATTACGAAGAAGGACAGGGATGGCTCACTCACCAGTTATGGTCATGGGCAAAACAGACTCAAACTTGCAGAAGAAAAATCAATTTAATTTGTTGCCATTCATCCGAGTAGCACAGTGAGACATAACAGCCACATATTACAACACCTTCCCCCACCCCTCCCTTCTTCCTGGGCTCAAAATCACTTTGCTCCCCATTTCTCTACCTTCTCCCCGCAGTGGCACAGGGACAGGGAATGGGGGTTCAGTCAGTTCACCTCTGCTGCTCTTCCCAGAATGAAAGTCCAGGGACAAAGTATTCCAAAGCGTGTTTCCCATGGATTCATGGACCTCTTTGGGCTCAGCTTCCGGCTCCAGCATGGGGATGTCCAGAGGCTGCAGATGGGCCTCGGGTCCAGTGCACCTCCTCACCCCCCAGCTCTGGGGGTCCACCTCCACTCTGGTGTTGAGCAACTCTGGGGTCTCAATTTCAGTCACACTTGCCCTTGGGCTCAGCTTTTCTCCTCCATCATGGAGTCCTCCATAGTCTACACGTGGGTATCTGCTCTGCCGTTGAACCTCCATGGGCTGCAGGGACCTCCTTTGCCTTCTCCCACCCCATGGGTTGAACTGGGTGTCTGAGATTCTCTGTGTTCCCCCTCCTCCTCCTGGCAACAAAGCTCTCTCTTTGTTTAGGCCAACGTTTGTCTTTTTCAGGTCAATGGTCTCTCTTCCAGGTTCTCTCCACCTTCTTTTTTTGTAAGACAGTCCTTCCCCTCACAAATATGGATTTGCAGAGGCATTTCTCTATTGCTAATTGGCTCAGACTGGGCCAGGAAGTCTCCACCTTGGATCCAGGGTAACTTTAGTGAAGCTTCTCTCAAGGATGGAACACTAATACCTGATAGTATCTAGAAAGACCTCTTATACATGCTTAACCTTTACAGACCTTGTTGTGTCAGCAGAATCTCATTAGATGGAATAAAATTGGATAGAGAGATGAACCTGACATCATTTGATGCTCCAGCAATTAAAAGGAACACTGAGAAGTTTCAGGTGAGTCCAACATAAAGCCTGCATGTGCTGTCAGCCACTTTTTTCTTAGGTGACCTCCTGTCTATGTTCTAGGCTAATCAACTGCTAGATTGTTGCCATATCCCCAGTAGAAGAAAAAAAAAATAGCACTAACTTCAAATAAAGCACAACCCAAAGAACACCAATAGACTTAGAACTTAATATGTATATTAAAAAAAATCATTCTCAATGCTTTGTTTGCTTGCTGCCTACTTTATTTTTCACACATCACAAGCACCTGTATCTCTTTTAGTTAGTTTAAAAACACTGGAAAACCTGTAAGATTCTAGATCATGCTACAAGTGTGACCAACACAGGGAACATCACAGCAGTCTCAAGCCTTTTTATGTATGTATGTATGTACTTATTTATTTATATTTCTTTTTTTTTTTTTTTGCTTATTTCTTCTGTCCAAATAATAGATACAGTGTAACCTTCTAAACTAATTTAATGAATATCACAGTAAAAGCAGCCAGTATTCACACTGATTGCTCATTGCTACCAGACAGTTCATTCCGCCACTAGTCCATAAGGAAAATGATGTAAACTCATGTTGCCACCCTTATACCCATCATAAAAATAACAGTTTAAGTGCTGTCAGGTAACCAATCAAAGCACCAAGGACAGATAGTTCTTAAAATCCATTAGGATTTCAAACCCTCAGTACAGATTCTTGTCAAAATGCTAAAATGTTAAGCTGCTCAGTCTTCCTCAGTCTACAAAATGCAGCAGGGAGTTTGGGAGAACATTTCTCAGGAAAGCCACAGTACAAGAGCTATTTGCTTTCTCATTGGGTCAGAAATATCACTGTTGAGGAATATTTTTTTTTTCTGTGCTTTCAAAAAGTACCTACTTTAAAATATGTTCCTATTCAGTTCCTGTCCATGTTAGCTCTTACCAGCATCCCTATCTTCATAACTAATTCCATCCAGAAGAGGCCTTAATCTATAGACTTTAATTCATCCTGATAAACCCCTTCCTGTCATCCCCTCTACTTCACCCACAGCATCTCTCACCTGTGCTTTTATGACTTTAAATAGTGACTTTATGATTATTTCAATCGCACCAAGCTTCCAAAAAACCTGAGTTGGAATCTTGTCCCTAATCCACCTTTGGACAAGTTAGCTGAGCACAGATTTGTAAAACTCTTTGAAAGACATTTAAGTTCCTAAACTCACCTGGAATCAGAAGAAACAGAGACCTGAATATGTTTTAAGATTCTGAGTCCAAACTACACAGACAACACAAGAGGTTTGGAGGGGTTTCATAGGAAGAACGTTCCTAAATTTGTTTTGAAAGAGGAAGTTATTAGACTTATTTACAAGTGAATCTTTGCCAGGAATTTGGCACAGAATACCCAGGGTTTCAACAGGAATTAAATATCTAATTCTTTTTAGGAACTCACTTTCTGGACTTAACAATCAATACTTGTATAACTGGGAGTCAGTATCTCTGATCTTTTGTTTTGCACCAGTAGAATAGGATAACCTTACTTTATCTATTTTCTTTATGTAGAATGACAGTTCTGGGTGACAAGGAACCTTACCTCACATGCTTACCACACCATCCACCATAGGACCAAGCACAACTGATATGTTGGGTATTATGCAATTATGCATACCAGTTCTATGTTTGGTAAGGTATAGCTGTATCATGAATTCCATTTTTCATGTTCTTCTGACACTGGTGGTTAAAATTTCAGCTGAATAATTCAGAACCTTACAAGATGTATTAATTTTAAGTTACCACTGCTTTTAAAAATGGGTGAAAAACTTATTTTCAGTAAAACTATATTTGCCACTGAACAAATGATTAAAGTATAACACAATGCAGTCTGACTATTGTTGTTGCCCTGTCCCCACCTCCTTTTGAAGATGAAACACAGCCCTATGAAACTTCCGCCCTGTGTATTTACAACATAAATCAATTTGCAGAAAAAAAAATCAAGTTTCTAAGTTATCAATGCTGAATATATACTTTAAAAATTTGGGAAACTGCTTTTTGAAACAGCAGTTAAGACTCAAGTTTTCTATTCACAGGAGAGTCAATAAGAGGGGAGAGAAAGGAAATCATTTCACATCTCAGAATGTGTTTCTGTCAGGTATGATCACCAGAACTGGAACAGAAAGGCTGTTTTTAGCACCTTAATAGGTACCTGAGGAGAAGCACCAATCTCTTATGATGTTCCTTATTTTCTTAACCTTTCTTAGTCCAATCACTGATGAGTATTCCTTTGAGGGAAGCCAAGGCAGGGGGTGGGAGGGAGGGGTCTGAGTGTTTTCTTTGGGGGTTTTGCTTTTGGTTTTTGTGGGTGGTTGGTTTTTATTTGTTTTGTTTTGTTTTTCAAAGACACGCACTAGAGAATGACTAAAAAGTGTATCAGTTTGCAAATGTGACCTGGGAACCAAGTGTAAATCTCAGTGTTTACCAATATAAGAGAATATAGACAGGCACAGATAATTTATTAATACTCTAGCCCTGTGCACAGACAAACTGGGATCACATTTCCATCCAGAAAGGGACCAAGCTTCCCGATTCTTTCTGCTCCATCTTTTCCAAAAACTAAACTCAGAATGTTTAAATAACAATGAATGAGTAAACCTCAGTAAAATACATCGTTTGAGCCACAGACTTTCTATTCGAGTTTTATCTGAGTTTTTGCAACTTGTGCTTTGGCAGAGTTTGCAAATTAAACACACAGCCAAAACCAGACACCTCTAGGACTAACTCTAGGCACAGTTTAGCATTGTTTTTTTGTTATTCTTTGTTGTTCAAGCTATTTTCCTACTTTATTCTTTGCTTTTAGCATGTTTCTTTCCCAGGCTGTGTTTGGAGGGAAATTAACATGATATAAATCCCCTCTTGTAAACACAAAGGAATATCCAAACAGGAGCATCCAGGAAAGCACTTCACACAATATGGCAATTGTGAAACTCTTCATAATTTCATTTGCATTGTTTTTTTTTTTTTTCAAAACAGCATCTGCCAAAAAAACTGATGCCTTTTTATAACACATTTAAAAAGCAGTGTGTATAAAACGATCAGAACATTTCTACAGGTGTGCAAGATGAGGCAGCAGACTAGAATCCCAAAAGGACACATTTCCTCGGTTCACTGACTATTCTTAGCGCAGAAACAGTAACCGTTCTGAGTTTAAAGTGTTGCCAGCCATCTCACACTCTGCTTTTAGAGTTGTCCATAGTCCCATTTGCACCTTTTCAGAAAGAAAGTCAGGATGCTGTATAGCCTGGAAAAGTATGTGATGAAAAAAAAAAACAACAAAACAGAAAACCACCCCAGAATCCCAAAAAAACTCTGAAAAATCTTTAATAACAATGCTGTAAAAGAGATAATTGACCTGCAATTGCATATCAAGGTGTTTTACAATAGCTAAAGATTATGAAATTTGAGTAACTAAGGTGTGAGATAATCTAATGAGAGGATTACTCATCAATACTTTTGATGCTCTCTACTTCAGTTTGTTTTTTTTCCTCTAGCATCTCACCAGTATATGACAGTGACTGTTCAGGTGAAAGGCCCATCTAGCCCAGTAACTTGTGTCAAACAGGCTTTTGCTTTTTGGGGGAAAAATATATGCACATGACAAGCATATATGATATTGCCCCCTATCACTACTACTGTCTCAGCACGTAAATACTTGTAATTCAGAACTAGAGTTATATCTTATGCTTGTAAGAATTCTTGCTGGATTTCCTTTTAGCTAATTTGTCTAGTGTCCCTTTGAACATTTCACTTTGTAATCCTGAGTATCCACATTTTCTGGCAAGGAGTTCTACAGATTAATAATTTCTTCCTTACTTACATCTTACTGCTATATAGTTTTCCATCAGCATCAACCTTTCATATTAATTTGGAGTTAGGTGCTATGTTCTCCAACTGAACGTATGTCATTGCCTACTCACAAAGGAGGAGGATATTCTTTCTGTTTGAAAGGTTTTGATATATCAAAATGAATAGCTGCTTTACAAGGGAGAAATCGTTTATTTTCAGAAATTATCTGAGCCTTTAGAGATACAACAGTGTAGGAACTTAGAAGTTAACTTCAGCCTGTCTTCCTGTCTCACAGAAGGACTAACCATTTCTGAGAGATTATCTTTAACCTTCTCTCAAATCTCCATTGACAGAGATCCCTCTTTAGCATATCCCAAGGCTTCTCTCACCTTGTGGCTACAAAGATTATTCTAACTTTGACCACTGTTATAATTCAGCAACAGGTGAAATTAAGTCAACAGGCCGTAGTGGTTTCACCTGGCTAGCAGCCAAACACAGATGCTCACTCACTCTCCCCTGGCAGCCAGGGAACAGGCAAGAGAATTGGAGGGTTAAGGGTAAGGAAACCCATGGGTTGAGAGAAAAACAATTTAATAATTGGAATTTTAAAACTCAAAACAATAATTACAATAACAGCAATAACAGAATAAGAAAATAGGTGAGGCACAGTGCAATTGCTCACCACCCGCCGACCAATGCCCAGCCTGTCCCAGCCAGCGATCCCGGAGCCAAGACAATCTCGAAACTGAAACCACAATCCCAGAAGAGCGAGCCCGAGCGATCCCCCAAAGAATCCCCCAGCTTTCCAGTCAACCCTCATTAATATACTGAACATAAAGTGATATGATATAAAATACCCCATTAGCATATCCAAATGTCAATTTTGGGTTTTGCTAATTACTATGCTTTCCCCCCTCCCATCCTTTGCACTTGCGAACTAGCAAAACACGAAGTCCTTGGACTTCCAGCGATGACTAAAAACATTAGTATGTTATCAACATTCTTCTCCTACTGAAACCAAAACACGGCACTATTTTAGCTACTAAGAAGAAAATTAACTGTATCCTAAGAAACCCAGGACAAGGTTCTCCAGCCTTTGTGCTTGAGGACAATAACAAATGAGGGTTTGGATAGATTAGCTAGATGCAGTGGCCAACATGGAGTATACTTATTATCTATTTAAAATGAAGACATGAAGATGAGAAGCAAGCTAGGAGACGGGCATTACCCAGTTTACTACATGTAACAGAAAATATATGAGTAGGCTCTTTATGAGAATAGTACTTGCAAGTTCAAAACGCAGACTGCTTGTGTTTCCCATTGGCTAAAGTGGGTGAAGTTGGGGGGACAGGCAGGGATAGGAGCTAGCACTTGAGGGGCCCCACTGAGTAGTTTTAGCTCCAAGCAAATGAAATTCAGCCTGCTCCAAATGAAAATGAGAGGCATACAAAATCGAAGGAATTATGTAGGGATTATCATGTAGCAGGAGCAAATCTGAAAGGCTGGGAAAAAGAAAACAATTACGCTGGGGATCCTCTTCAGTGGAAGGTGGAAGTATTTTCTCTTGACTCTAGAATGTCCTTCTGAAAACATGTATGCTCTGAATTCAAGCCAGAATGATGATGTAGCTCACTGTGGCTGCAAAACCTATCATCAGCTGTATCAACAGCTGGGGTTTTGATCTTGGGATGGATTATATGGTTTTGGAATTGAGCGTACATCCTCTAGAATAAGGAAAGCCTCTACAAGAGTGACTGACTTCACCAGAACCAAAGGAAATCTACTTTTGGCATTTAAGGAGGTCTGCACAACCTATTAAAGTGAACTGTAGGGTGAGAAAATAGTTTCCAGAGAACTCATGTTTGTGATGGCAACACAATAATAGATAAAAATGTGGAAATTCTGTGTTTCCAGGTAAAAGATAGGTCACAGACTAGATATAATCACATAGGAAATGGAAAACAAGAGTAACATCTCACTTGGGTGGCAAGAAGGGAGTCAAATTTACAGGGTACATGTTCCTACATAGATTCTAGAAGACTAAGAAATAAAAGAGTTGCTGGGGAGTCTAATTTACTTTCATTTAAATTTTTGCATTAAATGATTTCAATATTTTAGGTATACTGCAAATTGGATAGCAGAAAGACATTTTAATGACAGGCTACAATATTCAAAAGAAAACAAGGAGAGTTTTCCAGGGTTTGGTGAAGGGAATAAAGCCATATGCTAAAATGACCTTCAATTTCAACCGACATTACCTACACAAGCAAACATCCAGCCATGATGATAACACTTAATGAAATATGTTATGTGAGAAATCAGACAGAAAATTAGCTGGAAATGCAACACGAACTGAAATTTTAATGACCCGTCTTCAGACAGGGGAAAGACCATATCAAGATGCAACACAAGCAATCAATGACTAACACAAATCAGATGGTTAGGGAACCCAAAACAGAAGATGCAATCTGTTAGTTGGACAGGATTGCATCCTGAAGTATTCCATCGAAGCAACTATACCATACTTTAGTCTCAGCAAAGTGCTTCATTACAGTAATATATTCCCAGTGAAGGAAACAAAGTACAACAAATCCATGGGAGTTACATTCAGCTTCAAAAACAAGAGCCACAAAAAGTAAGGAAAAACCCTTAAAAAATAGTTTAGGCTGTATAAAAAAATTAAAAGCTTACAGGTGATATTAGACAGAACCAGTATGTATCATCTGAAGACAAGGTTGAGAAAGGACAAAATAAAACTAACATAGCCTACAAAGAAAGCAAAAAATGTTACAATACATGAGAAGGCATCTATCAAAAGCTGAAATTACCTCCAAACAAAGAAACAAGAACAGTCAAATTCTGGCAGATTAAATGTGAAAATACAATAATGGAGTGTGTGTGTGTCCCCCCTGCCCCCCCAAAAAGAGAAATAACAAGTGAAAGGGGTTTAAAAAAAGATTTGAAGAAAAAAAAACCCCTCAGATATATCAGAAGCAGTACTGCCAGAAAGACCACAGCATCAAATGGTGATAGGACTATAAACACAAAATTCATAAAATTCAGGAGAGGACAAGAGTACTGCTGAGAAACTAAAGTAATACTTTTTATTAGTATTTGCTGCAGATCAAATTGGAAAGATTTTTATATTCTCACCCTTTTCTTTCTGAAATTGAAGTGACTTCAAAAGACATAATGAATAGATTGGTAAAGTGAATAGTAACAAATCTCAAGAATTGCTAGTGGTAACCACCATGAAACGTCACTAAAAATTACAGCTATTCGCCAAGAAAACCTAAGAAAACTCAAGGATGAACAAGGTGTTTTGCTACAGACATTACCAGTGTGTAATGTCTTGCTTTTTACTTGAGGACTAGAAAACAGCAAAAGTGACATAAATTAAAAACAAATCTGAAAAAGCTTCTAAGGGACACTGAAGGAACAAGCCAAATTAGTGGAAACTGTAGTAAAGAATAGGTTAAGTGGACATTTGGAAAAATGTGTTCCACTTTGGAACAGTGACTGTGGCATTTTCAATTTGAAGTTCTGTCTTACAAACCTTTTGGTGTTTCTTAAATGGGGTCAACAAATTTGCATATAACAAAAGATCTGGCTGATACAATATTTTTTGGATTTTGAAAAGTCTTTTGAGAAAGCCTTTCACCAAATGCTTTTAAGGAAAGAAAGCAACCAAGACTAAGACAAAAGGTCCTGATATGGATAAATAAAAATCAAACACAGCAGGTAGGAGTAAGTGGTCAGTTCCTACAATAGGCAGGTCTCAAGTGGAGTGCTGCAGGTCTGCTTCAGATAAGTGCTATTTGGCTTATTTTTAAAAAAACATAGAAAAGGAGTTAAGTAGTGACAGATTAAAGTTTGTTAATCAGTTATTTAACATAACAAGGATGGGGGCAGCTATACAGAATTCCAGAAGAGCTTTATAAAACAAAATAACTCAATAATAGAATGGCAGGGGAAACCAAATATAGGTAAATGCAAAACAATGTTCATGGAGGAAAAACAGACTTGGCTTTATAAAAATATCCTATCTTTCCTTGCAAGCATCTGCTGAGTGCTTAGCAGAACTTAAGGAACCAAGGCTAATGAAGGAAAGAGAGTGGACATGGGGAGGTTCTGTTTTTCACCTACAACTTGGAAACTTTCATCTCCTCTGTTTTCCTCACCTTGTGAAAGGTATAACCATAAACAGTTCAGAGAAGGATAAGAAGTATCCTTGGGTCTGAAGTGGTTTTCATCCAAGGAATTAAGGTATGGAAAGACTAAGCTAGGATTCTTCAGCTGTGACAAATAAACAAAAAATATTCAGGGTTGAAAGATTTTATGATTTATCACAGACTATTCTTGCCTTACCATAGGTATCCCCTTGGGGCCACTGTCAGGGGCTTCTGGATTAGATACTTCTGTCTGACCTCTATAGGCATTCTTACATAATGTGCAAACTTCCAAATTAAGCCTGTTACTTCATATTCTGTCATCAATGACTGACATCAGAAGATTACCAGTATCTCATGATTTGATACTTATTAATAAAGTAGAAAATAAGACTGAGACAAGATTTTTGAAAAGGGTATTGCAGGTTGAAAATAGGTAATAAACATGGGGTTTAACACCAGTGGCAGTAGATCCTGTACAATACATGCTGCTGTTCAGAGCACAAAAATTAGCAGAGTAGCATTTGTAGGCTTAATTGCAAGTGCAACTTGTCAAAGCAGTGCTGCTTGCTATAATATCAAGTTTTGTGTTTGCTATCCCTCAGCCAGCCTATGCAATTATATTTTGTAAGACCTAAAGTGTTGGAATTTACAAACAAAACCACCGCCAGCAGCTCGTAGCACTGACTCTGGCATCTAAAATACACTTTAGTACAGAATTGCACTAAAACTCACCTTACTAATTCTAGACTGATGTTGTAGACCTTCTTTTAAGCAGTAGTAATGAGTTTGTTTGTCGTTAACATAAATATACAAGCTAGTCTCTCCGCATTCACAGATGACTTCTCATTGTTAAATGAAAGGAGGAGCAGTAGTATCATGTAATTTTTCCTCTCAGACTTTTAAAAAGCCAGGCTGCATGTTGTGTCTGTAGAACAATGACACCTTCAACCCTGAACAGGGTGCAAATTCATTTCAAGGGCATCAGTCATTGGTCTGTCTGTCAGTGGAGGAAATATTGTGACCTAGGCTCCACACTACCAAAGCAGTAAGGATGGAATAAAAAAAAAAAAAATAAAAAAAAATAAAAAAAATTTAAAAAAAAGACAATTTCTGGTGCCTTAATGATCCATCACACAAAGTTCAACCACAGTTTTGGCTACCTATTGAGGATCAGCTTAACTCATGTGACATTATGGGAAGAATATGTGCCAGAAGCTATGGGGTCTGTATCTGATTGCATCTTCTTCCTTCCTACCCATCTCCAATGTCCATGGGTTTTCATGTAGCTTTCAGCTACCACAGGTTTACTCCAGGCTTTGCAGATTTCACATATCATGCAAGTACCTCTGGTGCACACATAGTTCCTTCTCCAGGACCCTTCTGTTTTTCTGCGCTGTTGATATAGGATAAGAACAGTAAAAACAGTTTCCATTTCTACTAATGTACTGTAAAATGTCTTTTTAAAAGATATTTTTTTCTTCCTATTTCTCTCTTCTTTTAAAATGTGTTACAAAAGCAAAACAGTACCAGGAAGCCTTTGAACAAGTTACAAGACCCATTTACCCTTAAAACATTCTTTGTTGACGACACATTAGAGTTCTATCCATACTGATGTTGTATTAACTACTAGTCATGAAAGCTTTGTCCAGTGGGTGGAAAGAACATACCCAAAAGAAGATACAAACAAATCAACAGTCAGCTTGACCCATTATAAAAAGGAGACTCTTGAACCAAATAAACACAAGGCATCCATAACAGATTGCTCTTCAAGATGAAAATCACGTACACAAACAGTAGCGAACACAGATCGTTCACTTTGCTTCAAAAGTCCCTTAGTGCCTAAGAATAAACCAGTTATGCCAAACAACTAGACTGTCACCTGAGCAAAGCGCACACATTGGTGAAGGAAGGAAAAGTTAGGGTTCCTTCCTTAAACAGATGTGCATCTGCAGTCTGCAAGAACAAGTGGTAATCTTGTGAATGGTCTAGGTTCAGCTCACAATAGCAGAGATATTCTGGGGAAAAGATTTTACTGATAGTCTAGATCATTAATAACAATTCCCTGGCAGCAGATAGTTCACAAGAAATTAATTGCAATTCTCTCTCTTGTGTGGCTAAACACTAATAGCCTGGTTCACACACTCCTTGGGCAGCCTTTGTTAAATATTGCCTTAGATAAGTAAGCCTGCATCTCCCCAACTTTAGCCAGACTGAGTACAATCTGACTCTGTAAATCATCTTGTGAACAACTTGTGGAATAAAAGGGTCACAAATCATTCTGCCTGCCATCCTTTAGTGAGGACCTTCATGTTTTTGTTCAGGCTTCTTGAATAATGAGCAACAGCAAAGCCACATCTAGGCTTATTGGAATGGAATACTTTAGATGAGCAGAAGTGACCACGTTTAAATCCTCTCAGTGTTGCTGCCCAGACATCAGAAAGAGAAGTCAAGAAGAGATACTTTAATAAGTGTGAGAGAAGTGGTGGTAATAGCTTTCTTACCACCTTAGGAAAAAAAAATCAACAGGATGATATAAAAGTCATGGAGCATGGGGTTGTCCAGGACATGAGATTTCTAAACCAGGTCACAGTAGCTCAGCATAGTAGTTTCAGAACTACTGCACTTTTTGCTGGGATTTAAGCATTGTACTCTTATCCAAATCTCAGAGAAAAAATAAAATAAGGGAGAAAAGCAAAGGAAAAAAATACTGAACTCTTATGTTATAAAACCTGTTTCTAGCATTGTGGTTAGTGAAAAAACTACTGTGGTAATTCTGCTGCTCCTACATATTTTATTCCTGCTACAACATTAATGGACATACAGAACAAACAAAAATGTTGTGACTTACAAGTGTTACTTAATAGCATTTCTTTTGTATTTGCATAAAAAAACCAGTTATTTCCACTTTCAGATCAAAAGACAGAAATGCAAAAAAAAAAAAAAAAAAAATCCTCTAAACAATCCATCCCATTTGGCTCAGGAACAGAACTGTCTCAAAAGAACCAAAGAATGAAGGAGTTGCTTTAATGTGGAAGTTACATACTGAATGAGTGACTAATGTACTGTAAAAGCACATCCCCTTGTAATACATTCATTTATTTTCCAAGTGGGACCCATAGCATGGCTGAAAATACGTTCAGACAAAGGAAAAGTGGGTAAAGAAGGGAGCTAATCAGGAAATTCTAAATTTTTTTCTGATTCATTCTTCAGCTACAAGTATGAATTTCAGCTCAGAATTTCAGAACTTCCAGCTCTACACCTAGAGCAGTAAGACTGAAAACTCTTACAAATGGCCTAACGCTTTGTCATTGAAGTCATTAGGGAAAATCCAAGCATAGATTGAATGTTATTCTTAGTTCTATTCAAATAAAGGATTTGTCCTTCAATTTCTCTATCATAAATAGAAACTAATACTACTTTGGCTAATGCTTTACTCTTGTACTTTCAAGGCTCAGTTAATGGATTAGGAGTAGTAAAAAGACTAAAAATAACATTTTACATCTAGTTTCTGTTCATTACGGTAATAACACTCTAACTCTGACCTGGTCTGTGGGTAAACAAGGATGGTAAGGAACTCTGAACAGGAGACATTGTCCTGCAATATTTATGTTTGTATTTAACCTTTATCAAGGTATACAATGTCTTTATCAATGTACCAGGTGTTCCATTCAAGTATGTTATTAAAATTTTTCCAAGGTTAAGAATTTTTTCCTTGTCCCTATCTACTTGTCTCCTTGGGAAGAGTTCCAGATATTTGGTTTTATTTTCCTTCTTAGATAGTGATTATGTGCTTATATTTTTAACTAATCAATAGTAATTTCCAGTCAGTGTTTGGAGACTCTAAACAACCCAGCTGTTTATTACCTTAATCTTTTTCATTTTGGTTTGGTTTGGGGTTTGTTGGTTTGTTTGTTTTTTTGTTTTTTGTTTTGTTACTTTCTAAGAATCAACTCCTTTCGGTCACTGACACCGTCAGCCAGTCACAGACACTTCTGTGTTGAGGTTAAGGAGTAACATGTATCCCAGTCTTTCATTACTTTCTCATACTAATTCTACAACCCATACTTCTATCAGCCAGTGTTGATTTGCTGGGCTAAGTTAGGTGAGGAACTAGTCTTTGAGAAACTACAACCTTCAAATATCATACAAAGTCAGAAAGTAATGACATAGATTGTTTCTGGAGAAATAACTAACATATTGACAAAATCCCCGGATTCTATATGACATACAGGACAAATGCACACTAGCAAAACTTCTTTTAGTTGCTTGTTTCCTAAATGGAGCATTTTTTCAACAATAAAGATAAGGATTTGCATTTTTTTCTTCCTTAACAATTTAAATGATTGTTTTCTCTTTAGAAGCTTCATCAGTGAAATGGAAAAGATTGAGAAAAAAATCAAAGGTAATGGGTCATCTTGGAGATTATCATCAATAATTCATTAGACTCTGTGGTATTCTGGCCTCTTATGAATACCATTTATTTCATCGTGTTGTTACATTAAACCCAACTGAGAAGTCCTCAGTGTATCTCAGGACCTTCATCTATATTACACAGATATTGTAAACTATTTACATTATAATTATACAAGTTAAATATTAAGTCTGGATAAACAGCTAATATCTTATTTGTTGGAATGTTATTATTCATTTCCCTCTTTGCTTATTTATTTTTTTTTTTTCTCAACATTTCTAACAATAGGAGAAGGAAATCAGCAGCATCTATTCTGCATGCAGTTTTGCCTGGGTCCTAGAAAGACTGGCTTGTAGGCCAAACTGCAAAAGCAGGGCTCATGTATGCCTGGATGTGTTCGGATTACAGTCAGCTATATTTTTGATAACACACAGAAATCTTACAGGCTTAATCACAGCTGTGATTCCCCAAATTAGACTGGGAACACTAAAGACCCTTGATTATGAAGAAACTGGCCACTCAGACTGGTGTTACTGTAACTGGATGCCAAAATGGAAACTTAGAGAGTCTTACTTTGAAGGTACAGCAATCTTACTCTAACAACTAAAACCTTGTTGTAAGTATGTCTGAAAAGCATCAACATACCAGTACTGCACTACATAGAAACAAATACTGTCCAATTTCAACCTTTTCAACTGCAACTGATGTTCTATGGTACTAGCAGCATAATAAAATAGTGTAGAGAGGTTTACAGGCTTAAGAGAGAAAGGGTACAAAGTGAAAATAGAAGCATAGATATGTTTGAAGGTGAGCTAGGCAGAGATCAGGAAGCAGAGAAGAGCTACTTGGGAAAAGGAAGTTCTTGTGCTATCATGGCACATGCAGCGTGTTTCTGCTAAAGTTGATGATAATGACACGTCTTAGACATTAACAGCTGCAACCTCAAATTCCATTCTTAAAAACACTTTCTAGATCTTCAAACAGGGCAATTATGTTTTGCTTGGTGCTAACACAGCTCCCACATTCTTGAGAGTCGTGAGGATTTGTGCTAGAAGAGTAGTTTGAAGAGACAGTGCTAGCAAGTAAAAGAGACATAGGTAGGATATAAAAACCATGGAAGAAGGTACAGAAAACTGAAGTTCTGAGGCTTTTCTACAAATGTCTGTATCAATGGATGACTACAGAAATAAACAAGACCCAACTCCAACTGAATGGTGAGAAAATTTTGTCACATCTGTTGGGTGCTGACCTAACAGTAGCAGTCCATACCTTGCAGGTTTATATATTGCCAATCATTCTGTACTGATCTCAAGGCCAAAAGATAGCTCCCAAGAAGTCCTCACTGCTGAAGAAAACAGAGCAGTCATAATATAAATATATATATATATATATACATATATACACACGTACACACACAGACAGAGTAATTATCACACACACTGGTAATCATATGTGTTCATACACACATCTCTCAAAACTAAATCCTGTTTTTACATTTAAAAGTATGTAAATTCAGCTCATGGCAACTTTCCTAGTACTGGTAACCTTCCATGACACTTACACATCAGAGATTTCCCACTATGTAAATTAAAATAACAGTTGTATTTAAAAAATACAACCAAAATATCCTCAGAAGTTATTTATTTTCTAAAAAAGAAATTTGTTTATATAACAGGTTCAATTTCCAATTCAAAAACCTAACAAAAAGGCTATTCTGTATTAAGGTCTATAATGATCAGAGCATATACACAAGATATTTAAAGAAACTAGGCTCTTTTGACCTGATACTTTTTTGAGGTTTAGCATTAGCCATTGGTAACCAAGGAGTTTTTGTTACAGTCTGTTCACTCGATGTAAATTTAAGATCAACCAAAAGTATTTTATTGAAACCGGCCCCAAGGATTTCCCTTTGTAGTCAGAGTTAATCAGGGGAAAAAATAAGTCTGGCCTCAAAAAGTACACAATTGACAAAACACTGCAGGTAGTTTTAGTGAAATTATAAGTGTCATTAACAAACCATGGCAATCATATTAAAAAAGAATTAACAAAGTCATCTACCCAAAATTAAACAATTTCATTACACCTTCCAAACACATTTAATAAAGAAAAACAACAAAATCTGTGATAAAGAAGTTATATAAAACACTTATGCTATATGTGAACAGCACCAATGTACATAAATAGATGGATAAACCCTATAACCAGGATTTAAAGCAAAACCTATAACTGATTGTATTAGATTTCAGACAAAGCCAGAACTGGGTAGCCTTCAAATAACACTGCCTTTTGCAAAAATTACCTCACAAAAGAAAGTATTTTTCCTTAATTTGTATCACAGGAAAAAAAAAATATGGAGACAACAGCCTATTTAGTACCTTTGAGACTTTTGAAAGATGATTCATTTAAAAAAATCTTAGAGATATTAAAAAAATCAGAGCCAAGTAAAAAGATCAAGTAACAGCAGGATGGCTCCCTTCATTGTGTGATCTTTAGCTGGTCACAACCTTGTTCATTATTGCAGAAGATGTATTTAGATCAAAAGGAGGTTGGTCGTTTAGCAGGCAAGATAAAGGGAACACATGTATAGCAAGAAGGCATCTCAATTTCCTTTCCTACTACCACGGTATATGTTAGTGTCTTAATTCCTTTAATTGTGTAACCTTATACACTGATAAAGCTGCAGCAATTCTGTTTCCTACCTCATTTCACTTACATGAAATACTGACAACTCTTAATGATGATTAAATGACATCTGAAATGGCTGCAATATAAACCACCCCTATATACAGTATTAAAAAAGTTCTCTAATTTCCCCTTAAATATCAGCAATTATGAATCTGTCTGATTTTCAGAGTACAGAAAAATAAAACTAAACAACAAAAAAATATGCCATACATCATAGAAGCTAATGGTCTTAAAGAAAGTACTGATACGTTTGCACAGATTTTTTTTTTTTTTAAGTCAGAGATTTTGGATCCCTATACATTGTTTTCTCTACTTCTGAGATTATTCTTTAAAATAATTTAATGATCTTGATTTCCAAAGGATGGAAACGTATAGTGTGCCGGATTTTCAGGGCATGAAATTCATAACTTTTATTTATCTTTTGATGAATGTCTACACTGTGAAACTTACCTAGTCAAATACACCTAAGAAAATGTGCTTATATATGCAGTATCACATACAGAATGTTCCTTGGAAAACACATGTTTTATGAATATAGAGGGTAGGAAGAAGCAAACAACAGAGGATGGAGGAGCACGTGTGTACTCACTGAAACACTAGCAAATTTACACAGCAAACAGATTTGAGACATAGATTTGATATTGTCCAAGAATAACAATAAGACTTTGCATTTGGTAATTCATTTGTGGCAAATTATTTACCCATCCTGAGTTTAATCTTAATATTTTTGACCCTATTCTCTCTTTTAATGACAGATTAGCAAATTTAGTCAGGAACGATGTGCTAGCATAAACTCTTCAAGGAAGAGCAAAGAACCAGTACACAGGTATTTGCAATAAACCATCACCTGCATATTAAGATACTGTCTCTCAGAGAAATCCTTCAAATAAACTTAAATCTGAGCTTTTCTTGTTGACATAGGAACCTGTTTTGTCCTGTGCAAAATTTCTGATTTCTGACTTGAGATGAGGAAACCCAAAATAAAGACCATATTTTCCTCTGTGTACTGCTTACCTGCAAGGAGTAAAGAAATATTTTCTATATTCAAAAAGGACAACTTGTCTGAATATTTCTGTGCCTGAATGTTACCACACTTGGCAGAAGCAAATCATCATCATGAAAACTAATCTTTATAAAACTTGAGATGAGCTCAAAATGTAGCCATAAGTGAGAACTGAATGATACAGGAAAGCCAAATCTTGAAACTCTATATAATTAATATATTTCACCAATAGATTCTATAAAATAATCAGGTTTCTGGGGAAAACAAAATTGCCAATGGCCATCATGCTTGTTAAACAATTGATAAAACAACAAAAATAAAAAATCTAAAATGCTACTTCATATTGTAGAGAAAAGTAGAGAAAATTGTATTTTCTCATTTGAAATGTCAGAGGAATCATTCTGCTGAGACATTTGCGGCACTAGTTCATTCTAGTTTCTATGAATTGAGTATCTTACCTAGGTGTCTTTTATTCCAGCACAGAACTGAATTAGACCAGGTGACATTTTCAGTGTGTTGACATCTGTATCGGACAACATTTTATGATGGAATTTATCTGACCAAACATATCAGATGGCCGTTTGTTCACTCTCCCTTCTGTGAGAAGAATGAGATGACATCAAAAGGCTACTGGCAAGCTTAGAACATACAACAGGAGGTAGCTCCTCGTGCTAAATAGAGGTAGTCTCAGGAACTACTTCCCATCAACAGTTATGGATGTTAACATTGCTATGCTGATTCAAGGGAAGACAGAAAAGAAATACATGTTTACAGAAAAGAAATACACTGAGTATTACACAGAAACCACATTCAACCTAAGAAGTCTATGAACTACAAATGCATATGAAGATACTGGGGAATATTATATATATATTCACTCTGCTTTTATACTTTTCCATCCTTATCTGCTGTTGGGCACTATCAAAGTTAAAAGGTGTTGTCCTTGTTGAGACACACATGTATAATATTATTACAACCAAATCGAGTTTTCTGTTTAACTTGCATTATTTTTTCTATGTCTATTTTGCACAGCAATTTCTTTTGGGCTTGTTAAATACCTGACTGACTGTTTGTGAGAGGTTTTACCCTATACTGGGACCAGTCATTTCCAATCACATAGAGCGAAAAGGCTCTTCCACTGCCAATATTTCTGAATCATTTTAGAACATAGTTAAAGGGTATTTCTGACACAAGACTACCAGGTAAACAAGAGCAGATCAGAGAAAAATTCCCTTGACCAACCTTTGCAAAATGAAAGAGACTGATCTGATTCACTTTTTTCAAATACCATTTGTCTTATGTCTTTTCTTATTCCAGTGTCACAAACAAAATCAATATTGTTTCAAGTTTCTGGATTGTTTTGTAGTGGCAAAAAGTCCACCATTCACATTAAAAAATTTTTACTTTACAATGTGCTGCATCACAACCATACTTTATAGGTTGCCCTCTGAGTTTAGTTTTATGGTGATTTCAAGAGCTATAACAAAAAACAATTTAAAAAATCCCTATTTTTTAATATCCATTATGTGTCACTGACATCTTCTAGACCCACGTGGGAAGTAATAAGCTTCTTTGTCCAGTTCTGTGTCCAGTTCTGGAACCCCCAACACAAGAAAAACATGGACCAGTTAGAACAAGTCCAGAGGAGGCCACAAGGATGATCCGAGGGCTGGAGCACCTCTCCTATGAGGACAGGCTGAGTTGGGGTTGTTCAGCCTGAAGAAGAGAAGGCTCTAGGGGGACCTTCTAGTGGCCTTCCAGTACCTGAAGGGGCCTACAAGAAAGCTGAGGTGGGACTTTTTATGAGGGTGGTTAATGATAGAACAAGGGGAAATGGTTTTAAACTAAAAGAGGGGAGGTTTAGATGACATCTGAGGAAGAAATTCTTCACTGGAACAGGTTGCCCAGAGCAGTTATGGATGCCTCCTCCCTGGAAGCGTCCAAGGCCAGGCTGGATGAGGATTTGAGCAACCTGATCTATTGGATGGTGTCCCTGATCATGGCAGGAGGGTTGGAACTACATGATCTTTAAGGTCCTTTCCAACCCAAAACATTCTATGATCCTTTATGTTAAAACTGATTTTTTTTTGTCAGATCTGGTTGTTGAGTACTCATTTCATAATTCTGTCAGTGAATTAAACACTTACAATGCCTGAATATTTTGGTTATTTTTGTATTATTATTCTAGCACTTAGTCAGAGAATGAACTTGAGTTGGTGTTGCTAGGTGAGAATTAAATTGTTCACATGCTCTGTACAATGCTAAGGATCTGAGCGAAGTGTTTCAACATAGCTAGGTTCCTGCCAACCTAGAAATACAGCTGTGCACAGAGACAACTGTTTCCACGGGAGTTTTCTGCAATAGAAAAGGAAACGCAGTTGGAGGCCAGGGAAAGCTAGGATGGTCCTAATACTCTGCAAGTTCTCTTCTCTATTTTACCTCTTAAAATGTAATTCTCCCTAGCCCTACAAAACTGGTGATGAACTCCAGTTAATTGTTGGCTCTGAGATTCTCAGCAGGACTTTTTAATATCTGTTTTGGTGGAAATGGACATAGAGTCAACACTTACACTATGTAAACTTGGACTAAAAGGAAAAAAAGAAAAGAGGGAGCCTGAGTTGTTTCTGGAGTCTTGGTGGATCTTTAGACAACCTGATTGTACCTTTCCTTCTGCACTCAATAAAAGTGATTAATCCAGTGAAAGTTATTTTCTTATTTTTGGGTTCCTGCAATTCTATCTCTTTTAGCAATTATTACCCAGTCTCATTCTAAGGCACATTATCATCCATTTCCTTCATCTTTCACATACTGCCAGCATTCTAATGGCCATCAACTTTTTTCCTCAACATAAAACTTAGAAAAACTGTAGATAAGCCTAACTTTCCTGAAATATATTTTTGAAGTCTGTTAGTTTTATGGAGTTATTTCTATGGAATGTTAACAATAAGCTGTGTTTAATCTTCTCAGGACAATATATCAATGCAGAAAGATTATCTTAGGTATAGAAATAACATAGTGGTATCATTGCCTTATAGCAACCCCTGTAGCAAGAACTACTTGTGCTCCAAACTGCAAGAGTTTGTCTGTTTTCTATCATGTACAGAGCAGGCCTGTTTGATAACTCTATACTTTGCTCCACCAAGTTTAGCATTTTCAGAGCTCATGAATTTCCTGCTCCTGTCTCAACACATTCTCTATGCTTTGTACCAGCTCCCCTTTTCTATGGGAAGTATTAACTTCTCCAGTGCCAATAAAGATGCTGTTAATTGCTCCAGTACAGCTTTTGTGTGTCTCTGCATTACATGATTTTAGACAGGATTTCAATTGGTTTATACATATCCTGTTTGCTTAGACTTTTGCAAGATTTTCCTCCAGAAAATATGAAATGCTTTACAAGTCATTAAAATGCATCTACAGCAATTTTGGAGTTGGTAAACCTAATAAAAGGCTGTTAAGTCATTTGTCCAAGATGAGTCAGTGACTACAACAGACAGGCCCTGGAGACTTAACACTTTCTTCTCCCTCTAACCACAAGATGAAAACACTATTATCTCACTAGCCTGTTCTTACTCTTTCAAGTGATATTTATTTTACTAATACATGGCCTCTGAATTTCTATTTCTGTGATAATACATAAATTTTTCATTACCTTTTGACAATATGTTTAATAATATTCTTAATACTACCTTTTTTTTATTTTTTTTTTTTTAATCCCACTCCAGGCAAAATAACTGGGAAGGAATAATATCCAGATCCTAACAGCTATGGGTCTTTGACATACTCTTCTTCTAGAACAATATAAGAAAAAAAATATTTAGGCTGATATTTTCTCAAAGGCTCCTAAAATTTCCAGAAAGTAAAATGGTAAAATGTCATCTAAGTCAAAAATCTAACTTGTGGAGGCTCTTTTTCTGTAGCAAGAATGATTACTTCAACAAATAGCCTCTCAAAAACCCAGTCTTTTGAAAATGTCTTCAGATATGAACTATTTTAAATAGGAAAAATAATTTCTACCCCTTTCAATCTGGATGCAGAGTAATGTTTCTCTTTTTTAGCCATATGGTAGGATAAATTTCTGTTTCCTTATAACAAAACACATTGCACTCTTCACACATCACTTCTTCTCTTATAATCACATGCTATACCTTGTTTAGAAGCTTGCCTGAAAGAATGAGGTATCTGTGCTGTCAAGATGAGTGTTTCCAATATTAAAATATCAGAATGCTTTTGACTCATAGATAAGAGGATTAGTATTGACTTAAAATGAGGACTTCTACACAGATTTCTATCCCACACTTTGTGTTCTAATGCTGAATCTTTGAAACAGTCAGTTCCACTTTGTTTCTGCCAGATTAAGAACAACATCTGACTACCAGCTGCATAGAAATTAAACCCTTGTTTTCATGTAACAGTTTTATTGGCTCTGTGCTGTCCTGAGTTAATGTGACAAATGTATTATCACTGAAGTATTATAATGATTTGTGTGAGCTTGTATTTGAAAGCATTTTCTACCAAGTTTGCACTCACATCATTTGTAAGTCAATAGAAAAAGGAACATGGCGAGGAAACTCAAGTAGTGTACATTTTATTAGTCTCTTTCTCATTAGTGTCAGAAATTAATTGCAGCATGCACAAAAAACTCGGGACAGTTCGACTTCACTCCTATGGTTAATGAATAAAAGGATCTTCAATAGAAGGGCTCTACGGGACTCTGCCTCACACCAAACTGTCAGACACAGATGAGATAAATTCCTAAATAAAAGCTAGGGGAAAATATTTAAAAATACAGTTCAGTTCACAGACCCTTACCTGTAACCTCTGCAGGAACTTTATGCTGAAAAAGAGCTGAAGGGGAAAACCAGTTCTGAGAAACACAACTAACAAAGCCTTTTTCCTAAACATTAAAATCCCATGGTTGGACTCTCAAAAGTATCACGAAATGAATTTTCTGTCCAAAGCTCTCTCAGGGAGAACTGTTGTTTCTGTGTTGTGGTTTCTGCAGTGTCCAAAGAGTAGTATTGTATTATGCCCTTTTTTTCAGTGGAGTTGCTAACAGAAACTCATTCCTCTAATCCAGGCATCCATTTTTAGAAAAGTTTCAGAAACACTATGTCTATGAAATTACTACAATTAACTCAGATATGTTTTCAGCTGGCTAACAAGTTCAGAAACTACTAAGTGGTTGAGGTAGGCAGATTTATAGCCATGTGGGTATAACATGGTCATCCAAGTTTAATACCTTTAGGAGATCAAGTGGTTAAATGTTTTCTTTTAACTGTTTTACCTGGTCCTCTGTAGAAGTGTAACATGGATTCTCCTATACCAACCTGGAAATATCAATGCACTGCTTCCCTCAGGAGGGACTGCAAGCACAGCTTGCTTTTCCTCATGGTCAATTATTTCACTGTCCTTCCCTTGTCATTTGAAAGACTGAGCATTTTCATTCATGTTCTCAAACTTAGAAGCTGCTTTTCCACCTTACTTGCAACTTTCCCGTTAATTGAGAACACTATTTTCCACTTTGTGCCTGAACCCACAGACTTGAAGGACCAGCCCTACAGGTCTTTTTCATTTCTTTCACTGTAATGCCAGCTTGTACACCATACTTGAACCTCATGTAGCCTGACCTACCATAATTATATTCATTTTCAAAGGGGAAAAGTGGGAGCTGTTTACCAATGCTTCAAGCTTCTGGTTAGTAAATTTGGACTGCTAGGAAAAAGGTGTTGGAACAATCCAAGAAAAAATGAAAATAAATCAGACAATGGAAGGTTTTTTTGATAGAAATGTCCATGAGTTTGGCAGTGCTGCCTCAAGTAACGAAAGTTATAACCTACATATTATACCATCTGAAGGTCTATCCCAGCTTCATTCTTCAGAAGCTCAGAAGTATCACCTTCACTTTATATTATCCAGTTGCTCACTGATTTCCTTTGAAGTCTAAAACTCTCAAGTAAATGGGAAACTTAAATACATAAGTTAAAAGATATATGGAAGTTTATTATAGCAGGGAAATACTAGAAAAATAAAATTACCACCAAGCTAGTTTCCAGCAACTCTAGATGTGCGTTTTCCTACTTCTGTATCCTGTAAGTTTCATTATTTGCAAATTTCATAGATATGGGTTTGACTGGGGGACACCCAGGAGGAGGAACTGAGCAGCTTCCAATCTGTTTGGGGTTTTTTTTCTGTGGTTACGACATATTCTAAAAGCCTTTACTGATCCTCCAGCTTACCCTGTTTCTAATCTCTCATTAATTTTCTTATAAAAAGGCATAATTTTGCTTTTATGCTCCAATAGCAACATTAGTAGATCAATCAATTTAAAAAGCTATGTGTGCCCCATCTGAACACTAATAAAGTAATATGCAGAGAGACATCAAATTTTGCCCTGAATAATAAATCTAATGGTCCTAGTCAATAATGCTAACCCATCACAACATGGGGTGATGGATTTGAAGAAAAAAAATATCAGCAAATGTAGCTGATTTTTGTTACAATGACTCATGAGTGTCCATAAGGGGCAAAAAGCAAAAGTTAAGATACAGTAGGTGGGGGGTATTACAAGTAACTATTGCCTGGGATAAATGGGAGGTGTGTAAATACAAATCACTCAGTAAACCATTTATTTGTATGGGTTACAGCCCAATTCTGATAACCAAAGTTATCATTTCTGCTAAACATGACAAAGACCTTCTTAAACAAAAAAATATTGTCAAGTATACAGACTAGTTGATAGTACACAAGATAAAGTCTGAGATTCTCACATCCAGTTCTGACACAGACTGGCTATGGATACATGGCAAAATAAATTTTTTTGTGCCACAACTGAAATATTTCTGATTGATACCAAGTTCCCTATCAGCTGATATTTTGGGCAATAAACTGTAGTAGCTGACTAATAGATCCACCCTCTTTTCTGATGGTTTTGCCTTGAAGGTAGTGATATGTGGCAGACAGACTTGCCAAGTCTAAGGACAGAGTTATCTAAAATCACTCAATATAAATTGATTATTAAATCCAGGCGTCCAAGTTTGGTTAGGACATTCCTAGAACACAAGAACCCTCTCAGCAACTTGGCAGAAGTTTTTACGACAGTTTCCTAGTAATTTTCATCTGGGATTTCCGTGCAACCCTACCAATATATATATATATTTAAACATATATATACACCCACAGAGAGATATATATCAAGGCTTGGCCCTAGATATTCTCCAGCTTTAAAACAGGGAACCGGTAAGTGAGAACAGAGTAACACCGCAAACAAGTCCTGACTCTTGAGTGTCTGTGCTTGGGTCTGATTACCCAACATGGAGGGACAGGTTTCAGTTTTCATAATATGTGTACTTTCTTCCTATATATTTTAAAAAAAACAAACAACAACAACAAAAAACTCCTCAACAAAACCCAAGGTAGTAAATAATAATGATAATATGAAAGAAATACATATAATAGATAAGATAGACACATACAAATATAATGATAATATAAATTACAACCTTTGTTTCTTTAACACTTTTAGGATATTTGTTTTCATACTAACATCATTATATATCAACAGCTTCAATCCACTTCTTCCCCTTCAATTCCTCAGTACCCCAAAAAATTTACCATTATCTTTAATTAATTTAAGCAATTTCCAATACTTATTTTCCTTACTGTTTTGAAGACTTTCTGCCAGGAAAAGATGATAAAGAACTCTTAAATTTCAGTGGAAGTTTTTTTGGGTTTTGGTTTTTGTTTTTTACTGTATATGTTATTATTTCAGTATTTTCAATAAAAGTTCGATCAAGTTCTGATAGTGATTGTCTTCAAAGAAATAATCATTTTTCAGATCCTACGCTCCAAATGTAAAACCATGCTTCTTACATGAGCATGAAAAGTTTCTCCTAATGTCTATCTTTATGCCCTTTTATTTTCCTTCAAAATATAAGAAAAAAAAAATCTATTCATTGAAACAATATTAATCTCTTTAGCGTAACTAGTGTCCTGACATTTTTAATGATGATTACATCATTTTGTCTCCTTTTCATTTCACTTGCAGAGTTTGGAAAGGGGCCCAATTAGAAATGCCTCTAGCATGGCCACTGCTCTGCAGCTGATAAGGACAAAGACATTTTTTTGAATGTTTCCAGTCGATCTGGGCTGCATTGATTGAGTGTTCCAGGTAACAGGGATGCATCTGGCAGTGAACATCTTGGCACTGGCTGCAGATCAGCCATTGCTGGTGGATGGATCTCTTCATCATTGAAGTTTAGCATCTCACAATAATCAGCATTATCCTTCTGTCAACCCCATGACACTGGGGGGGAATCAGCACCCTTTTACTGTTAGCCACTTACTCCTGTGTTGTACTTCGATTATTGTGTCTGTAATATGGGAAGGGAATGCAGATCATAGAATCATAGAAAAAGTTAGGTTGAAAAAGAACTTTAAGATCATCGAATCCAACCATTAACCTAACATTGCCAAGTCCACCACTAAACCATGTCCCTAAACAACACACCTACATGTCTTTTAAATACCTCCAGAGATGGGGCCTCAACCACTTCCCTGGACAGCCTATTCCAGTGCTTGATAACCCTTTTGGTGAATAATTTTTTCCTAATATCCAGTCTAAACCTTCTCTGGCACAACTTGAGGCCATTTCCTCTTGTCCTATCGCTTGTTACTTGGGAGAAGAGATCGAGACCCACCTTGCTACACCCTCCTTTCAGGTAGTTGTAGAGAGCAATAAGGTCACTCTCCAGCCTCCTTTTCTCGAACAGTCCCAGTTCCCTCAGCCACTCCTCATAGACTTGTTCTCCAGACCCTTCACCAGCTTCATTGCCCTTCTGCAGGGCAGATGGTAATTACCAGAGGGAAGTGTCCACTCTTCAGAGCTAATCCTTATGCTGTACGTGACTGTGCTGCAGTTGCTAGGGAATTCTCAATTCCTTCCTCTACAGCCTGGCTCCACTGACTTAGATCCTTCAGGATGCTTCTCTACTCCTACTGTAATTGATGTGCCCTGGACAAATCATAATTTGATATGTAACAGGCAACTGCCTGAACACATGAAACAGCTTAAGAAAATGTTCAGATAAGGTATGATTCACTTTGATTCACTTCCTCCTCCTTCTCCCTTCCTTAGGACACCAGCTGCATTTAAAAACTCACCATTGTATACAAGGAACAAAGTTTAACTTGACAAAACAACTTAATCTTGGATGTTTAATGATATCTCTGTGCTCTGTGCCAACATTCTTAACTTATAACACAAACTTTTTTATGTAAATGAACAGTAAATTATTTAAAAAGAAAGTTCTATACTAGACTTTTTGCATGAACATGCTGTACAAAATGAAACTCAACGTTACAACGTTACAGTCATTGCAGAAATTATTGGGAGAAGGAACTCCCTTAAATACAAAATCTGTTGCTTCTGAAGTTGTAGAGGATTATGGGAACCTTTTGACTAGGAAAAAAAAAAGCTTTGAAACAAACCTTGAAAAAGAGCACTCATGACATCTCTGTATGTGACAAGATACAGAGAAAGTAATTAAGACAAATATCTCACGTATAAGAGAGAGAACATTTCATCCGCTTCATTTTGCCTCATGTGCTGATGAACCAGGTGTTCTCATGGAGATCACAAACTGTATTGGGATTATCTTCTTTTAGCATAGATGTCTCAGGATAAACATCTACAATTGAGCTTGTTCTCTTAACTCCCTTTCTAATCAGTGGAGAGAAGTGAGACCTTCTTGGAAGCAATTTATTTCACCCATTTTAGACATCTGAATCCTTGAAATGCCTGTTTCTCTGTCCGTTATAAAAGAGAAAAATGGATAAGTAGACATCAGGATCTTATGGAAAGCTGAGTAATACAAGTTTCTGCTCCTTCTTTCTCTGCACAGTGTGTGCCACTTTCTGATAATAAACAAATCCATGAGGGAAAATTTCATCAGCAATTGAAAATCTCTAATTACAGAATACAAGTTTGACACAACTTCCACTCCAGCTCTCCTCCGGACAGGCATAATCTGTTGCAAAAGCCTCCTTCCCTCCCTTCCCCTTCATCAGAAAAGCTCTTACTCTCATTAAAGCCCCTTTGCTATTGCTTCGCAAAAGGGTTGATCACCATAATTGTATTTCTGCTTGGAGAGTGAATACCTCTCTAAATTGAAGAAGTGCAGAAAAAACTGGAAGGAGATTAAATTATTCACTTGTTTTTGAATAAATGGGACTATTTAAACTACAGCCACAGGAAGCTTAAAAGCAGAAAAAACTTCAATACTGTGTACTGTGCCCTACATGAAGAGCTATGATGTGGGATACTTATTATTACCATGCAAAATCATTGCACGGATTGTTGATCCTTCAAGATCACAAGGGATTGCATGCGATTGGTTGGACATTGCTTACAACTACAAGATGGTTGGTTGTCGAGTAGTTCATTTGCTTAACTTTCAGTTAAGCAATGTTTTGATTTTGGATCTGCAAGCTAAAGAATTTAAATTTATGTCTGCAGCACAAGTTGCTGTCAGTCTCACTCTCCAAATGCTATGCTTACAGTGACACTTCTTCCAGGTAGCTGCTCCTTCATGTCTTCAACAGCTCTGAATCAGCAGTCCTTTAGAGGACTTTTAAGTTGCCTTCTGTGACAATGACAAATAAAAAAAAAAACAGGAAATTGAATGTAAGCATTTAAATGAAATGACAAGTGGCTTAATGTGATGAGAGAAACTAGAAGGTACACAGGTGGAAACCTTTGCTGACAGTGAAGATCACTGCTGTTTCCGAAATGATCACCATTAGATTTGATCACAGGGGAAAGAGCAAGATCTGCTTGATCTTTTTGTTGTATTCATTCTGAAGAAGCTTTAGGAGGTTTGCTACAGATTACAGTGTAGCATATACATTTTTAGCTGCTTTCACAGAGATGCATAATTTTAGGTTCTGATCTACTCTGTCCATGTAATTGTCCAAAATGACAGCTATCACAGAAATTAAGACTTGTTTCTCACATGGTATCTGAACTGAGACAAACAAAAGTTCCATTGAGTTCAAAGGTCTTTATGGGGCAAGAAACACAAACATAATATATGAGCGTTATCTTCAGAGCATTTTCTTTGGTTCCTGGTGTACTTCAGAATTCCACCTGGAAATACTCCCAGCCCATATGTTAGCTCCAATTCATCATACATTGGAAAAAGACCTTTTTCTCTCTTATTTTCCTTTTTTTACAGTTTCTTTTCTAGAAAACTAGAGGCAGAATGGGTAGAGTTTTGGATGCCCCAGGAAAGCATGTTCAGAATGTCCCAGCCTCCAGTTATTTCTATATGTTAAAAGGAGCCAGGATTGCAAGGCTCAGTTTAGGGGTTTTTTCTTTCAGAAATATGGATGAGCTTCCATTTGGAGGGACCACTCTTCTAACTCTGCTTTCACAAGTGAGTTGTGAAGTTAACTCACTTTGCATAATCCCAGTGATTGTTCCCTTCTTTGTTAGTATAACAGAAGAGAAAGGAAACTGAAGTAGCTCATTTTTCATTTCCTTAAGTGAAAGGAAATAATTTTGGATGCCATAAAAGGTCTTGTTGTCATGAAGACTGTAAAAGCAGACCATTAAAATGTTTCTGTGGTCTTAAATAAGGAAATTGTTTGGAGGAAGTGATAATATAAAAAATTCACAGAGTGAGAAGTACACAATAATTCTGTGCCACCTCTGAAATAACCTTGTTTCACTGCTGAGAGAAGAGAAGCTTTAGCAAAATAACTGAGAAATAAGCTTTCATTGGCGCTCATCTAGGAAAGATACTAAGACAGTCAGATGCCTTCTGAACTGTGTGCTTGTTAGTGTTGAATATATTCCCTAGTGTAATGTTTTTTGCTATGAGCACATGACTGTGGAGGATCTCTATCTGCAACAGAGGCAGAAATTAATATTAAATACAAATATACTTATGTTTTTTCATAGTCAGACACAGTTAGTTTTATATAACAGCTGCATTTACAATCCTAGTCTGCTGCCCAGAATACTGGTGAAGAGTAATATCTTCTGATGACTAGAAGGCTGCTTTTTCTTAAAGCATTGCTCATCACTACCTAAAAACAGTTTTTTCCTAGAGAGTGACACACATAATAAATTCATGGAACCTGAAAAATCTTATTTTTTCCAATCCATACCTCTTTTTCAGTAGAGGAAAGAATTATGCATAGCACTGAATAGCTATAGATCAGCAGCACAGAGGTTAGGAAAATATGACAACATTCCTACTGTATTGGGTCTGTCTGAGATGGAGTTAACTGTTCCCATAGCAGCCCTCCTAGTGCTGTGGTTTGTATTAGTAGCTAGAAGGGTGTTGATAACAAACCAGTGTTTTGGTTACTGTTGAGCAGTGCTGCACAGCACTAAGGCTGTCTCTCCAACATCCCTCCCCACCCCCAGTAGGCTGGGGTGAGGAAGATCTTGGGAGGGGACATAGTAAGGACAGCTGACCCAACCTGACCAAAGGGATATTCCATACCATATGATATATGCTCAGAAGTAAAAGATAGGAGAATGGAGGGGGAAGTGGGGCATTCATTATTTATGACATTTGTCCTCCAGAGCAACCACTATGTGTACAGAAGACTAGCTTCCTGGGATGTGGCCTCACATCAGCTGCTGATGAGAAGTAGAGATTAAATAATTTGTTCTTTTATTTTCGTACACTTGGCTTTGCTTTATGTTTCTATTAAACTGCCTTTATCTCAACCCACAAGTTCTTTTATTTTTTTTTTCCCACCTTATTTTCTCCAACCTGTTGAGGAGGGAGGTGACAGAGCAGCTTGGTGGGCACCTGGTGTTCGGTCAAGGTTAACCCACCACATGTACAAAGAGTTTGCAATTGTAACTCTTTTGGTAGCAGCTCCAGTAAAGTTCAAGATCCATACTGCTAAATGCTCAAATTGCAATGTGGGAAATTCTGATGATATTTAAGGAAAAATCTTTTTACTGTGAGGATTGTTTAAACACTGCAAAACGGTCCTAGAGAGGCTGTGAAATCTCTGTCCTTGGAGATTAAAGAAATGCCCAGGATTGATTAGAGAGCTGTCTTCTTATTTTATGAAAGATTGCAGCAAAACCAAGTAGTTGCACTGACTCCCTCGTTCATAATCAGGTACACAGAGCTGATCAT
This sequence comes from Antrostomus carolinensis, assembly GCF_000700745.2. Taxonomy (NCBI): domain Eukaryota; kingdom Metazoa; phylum Chordata; class Aves; order Caprimulgiformes; family Caprimulgidae; genus Antrostomus; species Antrostomus carolinensis. The sequence continues at coordinate 39,402 of NW_010311523.1, forward strand.
TCTAGTAGTCTGTATTATACATAATAATTATTTTATTATCACTAAATGAAAATAGAGCTATTTTTTCTCTTTAGTCTAGTATCTCTGTTACTTAGATTTGATCCATTACAGTGCCCTTCTGTCTTGGTTATAATTTGGATGCAACACTGTATCAAAACCACTAAGCTGCTATAAATTTTAAATAAATGAAACATCAGTATTAAATACATTTAGTTACATGTGCTGCTTACAACTGACAATATATTCCTATGATTGCCCTGTAAAATGTCAAGAGATTTCTAATCAGTCAACTTGATTTAAACTCTATATCTTCATATATTTCTGAATGAGGACTAGCCACATATACTGGAAGAAATAAACAATTTTCACCCAACATATTGTTTCAGCTATTGCTACAGTCTGCAATTTAAGCATGCTTCAAGTTAATGTAGACTATCAGCAATGCATTATCATTTGTATTGGTTAGACAACTGATAAAATAATAATTAGGTCTATTCTTGCTATCATCTCAGTTATTTTTATAATATAAGGGTGACAAAATATTTTTTAAATATTTAACTCTTTATTGATGCTTTTTCTATATGTTCCCTCCATCCCTAGGCAGTATCACCTTCCCATTTAATTTTGCTAGTTTTATTAGCACAAGTTGTCCCAAAATGGCTTCATTCTTTATTCAGAGTATTCTTCTTTCATCAGATGGTCTGACTTAATTCAGATTTCCATGGGAAATGTATTATTTTTCCTTCAGAGGGCATTGATCCAGAATCCATGAACAACAACTGATGTCCCTACATGAGCAGGGTAGTAGATTCATAGGTTTTAAGAACAAAGAAGCCATTTTTCCAAACAAATCTGGTTTATTGTTCAGTGCATAAAATCTTTTGTACCTATCTTGACCTTTGACTGAGATGCTCTTTATGTTGCCTTCTACTTCTGGCTTCTAAATTCAGTTATCTGAATTGCCTGATTTTCATATTCATTATGTGAATCAGAGGGTCCTTAGTTGGTTAGATGCTGAAAAAAAATAGACAACTTTATAATGATATTGCCAAGACATCCTGGTTTTGAAGCTGTATGCTTTAGTAATTTTGAACTCCATGGTAATTTCTTCCACAACAATTTTCAAGTATTCTGCTTTCAAGAACCTGCTTTGTCCAAACAGTAAGTTCACACCACCCCTGCCAAAGTATGTCTGCTGACCCAGGCAAGTGACTCTATTTTCCAAATATTTATTTAAAAATACCAGCATATTTACTATATATATTGGGCTGGGACTTGTTCCAGGCTGAAATGCTCATCTCCACATGGTTACAGAGCTGCTTGACAGAAACAAATGGCTTTGGAGCCTTCAACCCCTCAGGTGGAAACAAGAATACTAACAATGTCAGTAAAGAGGGGAAAAAAAAACAAACAAACAAAAAAAAAAACACAGAACAAATGAAAAAGAAAAGGAATGACTCTGTGAAAATACAGAGAGCAAAATGTCTTTGAAAATCCTCAGGCTCTTTCTACCACTCATGCTCTTTACTATTGACACCATTCAAATTTTGTTGTAGTTACTCCAAAAGAATTTGTGTTGTGTTCTGTTCCGTTGTTCTACTGTTTATTTATATAGATGTGGGAATTCTTGATTCAACGGTGAATATAATAAAATATGAATCAATAAGTTAAAAAGCTTGTATATAAAGAAGAGCTGAAGTAGATGAAAACAGAGAGTAAGTGATAGATACTGGATAAACAGAAAGTGGAGGAAAGCAAGAACAGTAATTTGAACGATTAAGAATAAACCTGGGGGGAAAGGTACCATATAAGAACACAACAGTAGCTCTTTAAGTACTTTCTTTGACTTTTATGGTGTTCATTGTATCTGTATTTGAAAAGCTTCCTGAAATACTTCAAAGAAACACTGTTCTTCAAGCAAGGTAATCAAGTGTCTGGTTCAGTAAATGATGCTATTTAGAACACAACTGTCCTGCCATCCTTGTGATCATTTTTGCTATCTAGAGGGGAAAAAAAAATAAAAATAAAAAATAAACACACAGAGGGGAAAAATATTTCACAAATTGCATGGGAAGAGGCAAGAAAGAGATACTGAGCTAAGAAGTTAGAAAAAATCCAGAGAGAATATAAGAATAACCATACTGGATCTATCTACAGTCCATCAAGCCAGTATCTGGTTCCCAAGATTGTCCAAAGTGTATGTCTACAAAAGAGTATATGAAAATGAAAACATACAATTTCCTTCTAGAACTTTACTATTTATCGATCATTTTCAGCTCAGGCTCTTCCTAATTAAGATTTAATTTCCATGTACATAATATCCTTCTGAATTTCTTTATTATATATTTTTTTTTCATACTGTTTAATGAATATATACCTCTAGCATTTTGGACATACTCTAGTGTGGGCAATAATGACAACCAGAGTCTTAGAATGATTTTACAAGACAGGAGACCCAATAGTGTAAGAATACGCAGCATTAAATACATCACCTAAGATAAGCTATAGCAGAGTTCTTCGAATTATGGAAGAAATGGAGAATGTGAGTAAGAACTAATTAATCACTCTGAAAAACAAGGGTCCTATCATAAAAGCAAACAAAAAGAATTACTTTCCTTACCCCTGTGAATGCATTTTCAGTGCATTCCCACTTCCAGTCATAGTGACCATTAATATGACAGTGTTCATTAAGAGATTATTGAAAAGAATGGAAGTTGGATAACTGTTAAATACTACAGTGGTTCTAATGCAACCTCTGGACAAAGAGATCCTTAAACACCAATTAGCAATAAGTGAGAAGGTATCAAGAAGAAACCGCATACCTTGTTTCTAATATTAGTTCCTAATACATCTAAAACTGTGTATGTAACTAGATCTGAAAATCTTTTTTGACACCTTTGGTCATAAACACAATATGACCTCTAACATGCCTTTCTCAGGAATTCTTGTCATATCTCAATTAATGTTAATATTAAAGTATCTGTGTAATATTTGCGTCACGTATGTGAGCATATGTGGGACTGCTGAAATATACGTACAGCTTGGAAAGTCCCATGGATTACACACCAACAAGGACATTACAATGTGTTCACTAAATCAGACATTCCAAACACTGGAGTTTAAAGTGTCAGAATTACATTGATGAACATGTTAAACTAATGAGCATGGCATGAGAATAAAGTGGAAGTGGGACTAAAAACTGTCAGAGACATATTTTGTGGTTTCTATTATGACTGATGTAACATTCTGTCCTGGTTTTTACACTTCCATTTCCACGGTGTATCCAAACATTGCATAATGTCCTTCACGACAACATTTCTATTAGAGGAATGGACACATGTGGAGACTACATAACTTACTGGAGAATCATCTGTCCAGCTTTTCAAATAATAAATTAATTTGGAACTCAGTGTCACAATAGCATCTTAACCACTGAACTTTTTTTTTTTTTACAGATAGAGCTTTTGGGAAAGTTTAATAGCCTCCTGAAGCCCTTATCAGATCTCTTTCCAGCATGAAAGTAATGTACAGCTGCAGACCAATTACATTGAAAAGTTCCCATATGTTAACCAAAAAGAACTCCAGTCACTAAACAAATCCAATTGCTAAAAAATTCCCAGGATCTTAACTTGAAAGCATCTACATCTAAGGATGTCTTAAACCTCATTAAATCAGAGAACTTTAAACACTGTACAACACTTCCAAATGTCAGCCATTTTTCTGCAAGCTGTAAATACTTCAGCTGAAGTTCAACTGCCCAAATTCACCAGCAGCTGCTTCCAGTCAGCTGTAATGCAAATCAGGCTTAAATCTCACTTGACTGGGTAGTTATTCTACATAGATATCACCAAAGCAAGTGAAGACAACTTAGTAAATTTATTCCAAATATTCCAAGTAACTTAATGTCTCAGCACATTTTCATTTTCTTTCATCAGTAACAGAGGCAAAAATTACAGAGTTTCAATGTACAAACTCACTTTTCTTGCCCTGAAAATGAGGGTTGAAATGCAATGAGTCTGGCTGTTTGGTGTTATCTTTTTTTATATCATACCTTCCAATCTTTCAAGGTCAAATGTGGGAGTCATGCTGGGATGGAAAGGAACACCTTCAAATACCCTGACCAACTCCAAGTTGAGTGTTAAAGGTAAACAGTGGACAAGATCACCACTCACTGTGTACAGAAAGCTGTATCAGATAAGAAAGTGGCTGCATGAAGCCCAGTGCCTCTCAAAGGACAATGTGTCAGTACATGTATCAGTAGCAATGAGGACACAATTTAGGACTCTCTCTCAAAGCTTTTAACAGTCCTGGCATTTTAGAGAAGAAGCCAACATGTCACACAGGTACCATTCTGCTCTTCTTCTGAGGTCTCGCAGAAATTTTTTCATTTAAAAAAGAAAATGCACACAGTTCTTAGCTGTCTTTAGAAAGCACTGGCTGAGCAAATGACTGCTTTTATGAAGCAAAACTCATATTCATGCACTCCGGGATTCTAGGAAACCATTGCCTGTTTTGATCCACAACTCCCTGGGCCAGTGGAGAATGCAATTTAATATATATTGGTGCTTTATATGTGGAAATAGTAGAGCTTCTTGGCCTTTTTTTCACCCAAAACAGCTGAGAAAAAGTGATCTTCTGGAAACCTTGCTCCCTAAGAGAAATATCTATGATGACACAACTTTGAGCAAAGTAAATGGCTTAGTTTCCAAATAACTTTTCAAAATAAAAATGTTGGCTGAATTAAGCTGATTTTTTCCTTCATTTACTATTTGCTAAAACACTTCTGACATAAAATAGGAGGACAGGAAAGTGTAAGACATGGGCTTTGCTATTCTTTCACTTCTTTATTTCCTGTATTTTTTTTGTAGGAGGGGATAAGGAAGATTCAGAAAAGTCTGTGGTTTCTAAATATACTTAAATTGAAAACTAAGAAAATGTGAAAGAAACAGGAGGATGGATGTCAACAAGGAAGAAATTTTAGTGAGTTATACTCGTTTCCATGTAGGTTTATGCAATGAGTTCCACTAGAAAACAACCTTGATGGGAATTGGTAGACCTGAACTTTAACCATCACTTTTTTCTGTTCATTTTTAGGACCTGAATCAAGCCAAGTCCTCTCTATCTGCCTCATTTTCTTTCTTCCTTTACAGTTCAAATTCTCTAATGGAGGGCTGGTCTTCATTCATATTTCTTCCTTGTAGCCATTTAAATGTTTATCACTGGGATTCCCTTTCTAGGTAATAGCAGGAGAAGAATATTTTCAAGGACAGTTCGTCATGCTTCGTGTTAGGATTAATTGCTCTCCTCAGATGACTACAGAGAGACCCTAGAAGACAAGAACAGTCTGTACACTCATCCATTTAACAACTAAAAAGAGAAGAATCGCACTTTCAGGGGGTACAGTATTTACCAACTAGGGGACCCTGGCTAGACCTGCTAATTAGTGTACTAATGCAAATTCATGATACTATACAATGTACCACTGCCCAAGGGCTGGAGTGGGTCAGATAAAGAGCAGAAGAGTACCTGCTACTTCCTCAGAACATACAGTAGCTGGAGAAATAGAGGTAGTGTGTTGCTTCCCTTGGCTAAACCTTCTGTTCCACTGACTGATTTAATTCATTAAGGAGTAGCCATGCCTGTTGGAGTCACTCTATGACCCAGATATCCTTGCTCTACAGACGTGGGTGACACATAGTTTCCCTGGCTTCCTGTGACTCATACTCAGTTTCCCTGTACGGTACACAACTAGGCACAATGGACCTGAAATCCTCTGTAACTGCAATTCATAAAGGTTAATTCTCATTTACAGTGCACTAGGCTTTAAAAAACAACATGGCCAGTATGGTAAAGAACCAGCTGGCCAATACAACCAGGCAGAAAACAATGTCTCCTTTCTTTCTTGTTATTGCTTACACAGGAAATGAGTCCTTCTTTCTCACTTGCCCTTGGAGTGATGGGGAATATGCTGAAGTAGTTGTACAGTAGTCTAATTGCTTATCACAAATCTTTTAAATGAGTTTATGTTCATTAATACAGCATCTGGGAATTGGACATTAAACCATCAATGACCTTTTTGCTAATCAAAGGCCTTAAAGCTTGTTATTTGGAAAGTATTTCTCATACGAAGCTTTACCTCCACATCAGGCTAATCAGACAGGTCAGTTTTTCTTGCTGAACTGGAAAATGCTAGAAGTAAGCCTCCAGAGACTGTTATTTAGAAGATAGGTGGACATACAGACAGGGCTGCTTCTTTATTCTGCTGATATGCTCTGACATAAATAAGCCCCGTCTACTAACTTTGGGTACATCTGTGCTGCTACTTAGAAAGTAACGGCAATAGGGATAACTGAGCTAACCATAAACTGGGTGGTAGGAATAGTGACACTGTAGAGGATTTGAGGCACAAACTTCAGTTCAGTGTAGCTGCTGAGGTATGCATGTAGGATTGTGAATGGTGTTGAAGTCCTTGTGTTCAGTTATCAGTCATGGCAGCTTTGTTCCAGCTTGCTCAGGTATGCCTAAACCTACTACTGAAGGGCAACAAACCTGGTGGAGGGTCTGGAGCATAAGTGTGATGAGGAGCAGCTGAGGGAACTGAGGTTGTTTAGCCTGGAGAAAAGGAGGCTGAGGGGAGACCTTCTCACTGTCTACAACTACCTGAAAGGAAGGTGTAGAGAGATGGGTCTCGGTCTTTTCTCCCAAGTAACAAGCAATAGGATGAGAGGAAATGGCATCGAGTTGTACCAGGTAAGGTTTATATTGGATTTTAGGAAAAATTTCTTCACTGAAAGAGTTGTCAAGCATTGGAACAGGCTGCTCAGGGAAGTGGTTGAGTTTAAATCCCTGGAGGTATTTAAAAGACATATAGATGTGATGCGTAGGGACATGGTTTAGTGGTGGACTTGGTAACGTTAGATTTACTATTGGACTCGATGATCTTAAAGGTCTTTTCCAACAAAAAATATTCTATGATTCTACTGCGTTGTAGACTTCAGTTGTTGTGTGGGTCTTGCCTGGATTGCATCCTGCTTAAACAATCACAAAGCATCAGTTATTACAGTTTATTCAGTTTTTGCTTATCAAAGTAACTGGCACATTTCTGGGTTGCGTGCCACCTAGGAGGAAATTAAAATGCATTTACATCAATAATTTCCCCCCAAGACAAAATGAACATATTTTTTTTCACATTTCTAATAACCTTTCAGGACTCTCACTGAGAGTTGCAGTAGTTAATATGATCAGTGGTATTTTTTCTGTTCTAAGCTACAGTTTTAACCAGGAGTTATTCCAAGAATGGTCAAAGTATCTTGCCTGCAAAGTCAGATTCCTTCCCAGCCATGTCTCAAACACATTCACTGCCACAGACTGCAAGAGGGAGTGAAGTCATTGTTTCATTTCTATAATGAATCCTCTTACATTGGAGAAATTCAAGGAGACAGTTTTTCACAAATATGTGGCTCTTTCACTCCACTAAAATTATGTTGACTCTGTTATTCTGCAGTTTATAATAATCTAATATTGTTGCTATTAAGGTTCAGATGGAGTTTAAGTCTTATCAAAACTTTAATTTTTGCTAGTATAAATAGATATGCCGTACAGGTCTGTGGTTTAAATTTAGTTAGGATGCATAGCAATTTAAGTGCTAGCTTTTTATTCCTTCTTCACAGAATCACAGAATGTCAGGGA
>NW_010311524.1:0-27670 GCF_000700745.2 Antrostomus carolinensis
GGTAGCCCGCCGTCCGGGCCCGCAGCCCTCCCGCGCTCCGCACAACGGGGAAATGGGGCTCAGCCTGGGCCTTCAGTGCTTTCGGCGGAAGCTTTGAGCGGAAAGAGGAGCAAGGGGTAGAAGGGACGGGGCTGCTGCGAGACCCAGCCCGCCTGCCCCTGTGGGGATCCTGGGGCTGCGCAAACGATGCGGAATAAAACCCGTCGTGCTCGCTGGGCCGTTCAGGCGGCACCGGGCCCTTGACAGGAGGCTTTATGCGCACGCTTGTGTTTATGGTTTTCATTTGGGTAGCAGAAACTTAGAACGTAGCAAATGGAATACTTTTCAGGCTTTAACAGCTCTCTCGGAAGCAGCAGGTTATATTTTGTCATCTCCTTCAGGATTCAGTGTGTCAGCCAACTTTCCAAACTGCTCTCAAGCAAAATACCGTATGCATTGGAAATTGTTTCTGGATCGTTCCTTTTTTGGGGTATTGGGGATTTTTTGTTGAATTCACTAACATTTCCCTCGGTCATTTTCTGCAGAAGATTGTCAGGTTCGCAGCCAAGTCTCTGTTTCAGTCCTTGGCTGACAGGCACGATGCTCTCAAAGCTCTGCCTTTTGCTTCGACTGTTTTGCATTTCAGACTTGCTGTTCCGTGCACCCAAAACCCTCGTGTTTCTGAGTGCTATTGTAAACCAAAAACTGGATGCTGATTGATTGGCTGGGGAATTTTTGTTTTTCGAGGAAAATGACAGCTTGTCAGAAATAAAATATTTAAAATAAAAATTTAAAATTTATTTTAAAATATCTCTAGTGGGCATTTCTGCAGTTTCAAGTCTAGCCACAGAAAAGTGCCAGGGAGTTTCTTTACTCACTGCAATCTAAGACAGTTTAGTATCTTTTCTGCCGCCTTCCAGTAGAATATTTGTGAATTCAAAATTCTTATATTTTCACACCTCAGCATTCCCCTAAATTTTCATTAAATGTTGACTCTGGGTACTTGCTTTGGTCTTGTTACATGTAAAGCTAGGAATAAAATGTACAGAGGCTGGCCATAAAATCAAGCCTTTCTCTTTTGTTTCCCAGTGAGAGACAGTTTATCTATGATATGGTACATGTGAAGAGAAAAGCACTTTATTGAAGTAAATAATTTAATTTTGCACTTTTCTATACATTTCATAGCGAGTCGGAAATAGGGTGGAAAATGAAATCTAAGTAAGCTAGAGTATGCCTGTGTATAAATTACATGTCTCCTATCTACCTGACCTGTTCTCAAGTTACTCAATACTGAAGCCAAACTTCATGTTCCGTTCAATCATCTTTTTTACAAATTCCTTTGAAATTAGGTTCATTGTAAGCCTCTGCAGGTAGCTTAGCTGTCATACTGCTTTCTTCTCCACATTAAATCCCTTTTAATAGCATTACTTCTTTGTCTGTCACTGTCGTTACAAACAGAACTATAAAACATTCTGCCAGAACTGAATGCCATTCTTGTAGGACTGACAGCTTCAGTGTGTTCTTCCAGCCTAAGTCCATGAGACTCAAGAGTGCCACTGAATATGCTGAAAAGGAGCATCTTTATCTGAAATTCCAGTGTTGTTGGACAGAGAAGGAAAATATATCAGTGATATAAAGTAATCCCAAATAAACTGGATTCTCATGCAAGTTTCTCATTGTTTTTTTTGTTGTACCTCTCATTCTCCCTGAAGCCACAATTTGTTTTTCACCCTTGCCAATTTAGCACTGAATTTTTCAAATAGTGCTTCTAATTCCATGTAAGCAGTTGCTTCAAAATCAAGAGACGTATCAATAAAACAGTCATCTGAAAGTCCCGTGTTTCTTGAGATAATTTATCTATCAAAAAAGTACTGTGTGCTAAAAGCTTTAGAGCTAAACCACATTGCTGTTCCTAGACAAGAGTCACGTGAGACAGCACGATGTGAAAGGAGCTCCAAGAAGAGCATGTCTTAGGCAGGTGTAATCTTGCTGATATTGTACATTGCTCACAGGGGTTAAAAAACTTGCTCCACCTCACTTTGTGAGTTAACATGAAGGTAGGTATGGTACAACATGCTGTTTAACCTTGTCTACTTTCAGTGGTAGTATATTTACTGATTGAAGCCTTTGCAGAATCATGTGAAGAATAATGGAGACTTCTGGCAGATCTGTAACAGCGGGGCCTCTCGTGGTCTGGACCTTTATATGCCCTGTGCTGTTCCTTATTTTGATTCTGCATTTTTTTTTTTTTTTTTGTTCAACAATGGCATTTTGGAACAACTTCATTTTACTAGAACACATGGAAGGACTCAGATGTGTTTAGTGCTACATCAGTATAGCAAATAGAAATTGCACATGACTGGCTTTTGGCTTTCCATCTGTCTCTTAAAACTATTTATCATTCTAATACTCCTCTGAATCTTATCATTGTTGTTGGCTCACTTTGTGTTCTGGTCAAAGGTTTTAAAATTATTATTAAAAGGAATGCTTTTCACTAAAATAAATAATAAAAGCCATGCCACTAAGCCCACCAGATGGAGAGAACAGGCAAATTTGTGTAATATGCAGAGAAACTTCAAGTATTACCATGAGAGATGTCTCTGTATTCGTTATGGTTCCCATGCAATTACACAGGTAGTTGGCAGTCAGATCATCAGGAGTGGAAACATCAAGCTGTTGGATTTCCTGCAGTGTGACACAAAACCTTGGCCAAGAAAGGCATGGTAAAAACAGGCTGATCGTTTACAAGCATCTAAAAGAAAATAAGAAAGTTGTTTAAAGAGTGACTTGATGACAGCAAGAAGGACAGAATCAGAAGCAAGGGAGCTATTCATACTGCTGATAATCGTAAGTGCCAAACTGGCAAGCAGCCAAGGTGCCTACTAGGCAGGGATCAAAGACACATATGGTGAGTCTCAAACAACAAATAAGCCATAGATTTCTGGCAAGCATTGCAGGAATAATATGCTCCAGCCCTGACAAAGAAGATGAGGGCTAAAGAAAAAACAATGGGGCTACCAATAGCGGATCATACCTCAGGGAAAGCAGAGCTTTCATCATTTCAGTTTTATTGAAGAAAAATGCAGATAACTTCGCACATATGGTAGGTCTGGTTGATCTAGACTGATGGGAAGTGTAACAAAATGTTTAAAAAGATTCCTTACAGTTGTGGCAGTAAATCAGTGTTCCATTAGCAGTGGCATCATTCAGAGACGGCATTCTTCAGAGAGTTAGTAATAGATTTACTGTGCCAAAGTAAGACTACACCCCAGGTGATAGACACCTGGCATTTGAAACAGATACAATCAAGAAGAAAGTCCAAGTTATGTCCTGACAGATGTTGCATCCTGTTCTTTTCTATTCTTTCACTCGTTCAATCAGATAGCAGGTTTTTTGCCAACTAGACCACTATGTAAACCAAAACCAAAAACATTGAAACATTTTAATTTTATTCTTGTACTTTTAATTTTATTCTTGTACTTTTAATTTTATTCTTTTACAATTAGACACTATTAAATAGGAAATTCGGTGAGCTTAGAGCTAGTTTCATAATGACAACAGTCATACACCTATACGCAGAGTCATAAAAGAAAGGAATGTACCATTAGCTATGTTATTTTGTATTTATAAAGGGTACTGCCTTTTACACTGGTAATAATAGTACTCTGCAGCCCTTTGGGTGGTCTCCAAAGTGCCAGCACCACATAGCTACATAGAATTGTTATGAGGCATATCAAAGACCGCAGAGAATTGTAGCAGAAAGTGCTTATTTATGGATAACATTTTCCATTTGTGGTATTTCCGTAACTGACAGAAATAGCGATGAACCAACTGTGTCTCTTGTCTGACTCCATCTTTTAGACTGTAAGTCCATCGTCTCAGTGACATGACCCACCTCTCAGCATTATCAGGAATAAAAATAAGCCAATTCCTGAATGGATTTTCAAGGTGCTATTATAATATTTAAGAAAATATTTCCTTTTAAGAGCAAGTATTTTGCCTGCTATTACACAGATTACATTTCCATCTCTGTTTTTCACATAAATGAAGTTAGTATCTCCCTCTCTTCTCCACCCAGTCTTATCTGCCAAAGAATACTGATGTGATTTCTTATATGGATTATAAGGTGCAATATGCAGTCACCTCTCTTTATGTTACTAAGAGCCAACAAAACAGTATTGATTGTCAGTGGGGCTAGTTTTCTTGCTCTTCCAGCAAGCAACCCCTTGACATCACTTAGTATGACAAGAAACTATAAGTCATCCGTAAGAAATATTTACTGAATAAGGAGATGCTGGGACAACTTTTATCCTGTATCTATTTCTTCTCAAGTACAGAGCATTTATCAGAGTTTATCCAAAACAGCACAAAATAACCACATGACGACTGTACCCACATTGCGTTCTGGGGACAGTGCTTTCCAAACAGCAGAAAAGAGTTAAAGATCTGCACCTTTTCTGTATTCTCTTAGGGAGCAATTCTTCTGATTTATTTCAAACATGTATTTTAGGATCAAATGAACCATATTCTAATGTATGCATTTGTCTCCCTGCTGACTATAGAGAGCCCAGGGTAACTGCTCAGATGTAGATAGCTACATTAGCTACATTTACTCAAATGAGTCCCACGTCAACTAACATTATTAAGTCCATTACATTGTCACTTCATTCAACTCTAGACCTGGTTTCTACCTTTGCAGACAAGGAAAGTCTTAAACCAGTATACTTAGCAAACTTGTTGGTTGCTGGCTTCAGAGAAAGTCACCAAGGAAGCTAGAAGTGGACTGACAGGGAAGGTACAAATGAAATGCAGTCTACAAATATCAATATATAATTGCATTTTATACTGCAGAAAATTTTTATCTGTTAAAAGTTACATGGCAATAGCTGTGAGGCAGGTAGATAAAGAGATAACTGGACAGTGTGTCCCTCCAGCAGACTATCAATCAGAGCTGGATAAGTTTCAGCACTAAGGGGAGGGAAGAAGATGGAGTAGAACTGGAGTGTTTCTGGGAAACCGGCGTAGTCCAAGGGACTGTGTACTTAGGCAATGAAATCAGAAGAAAAATAGAGATTGCTTAGTCATGGGCTTGTTTGTTGGTGATTTTATTACAAAACCTGGGATCTAATATAGTAATATCTAATATAGTAATATCTAATATGCAATTTATCAATTTCAAATTTTTCCTGCAAATGAAAATTAATTAACCATTATCTAATAAAGCATAAATATATGTAGATGATATGAATCCAAAAGTTGATTTTTCTGTTCTTTTTAGTTTTATTCTTCTAATTACTAAGTTAATGTACAAAAAATATTTTGTAGGCTTACTAGAAGTAACTGAATAATTTTTTTTAGGCATTTGCCATATAACTGTCCTTTGAAAATTACTATGTCCCTGGCATTAAATTGTTCCAGACCAATAGGAACAGTTTGAATTCTAGTATAGTGACCTGTTTGTCACTAGAATTTTTCTGTTTCTTCTGTCACCAACATTACTCAACCTAGGAACAAAAATAAATTGAGAAGTCTTCTGGTGCAGTATAAACTTGCCTAATTTGGCAACCAAACAGTTAAAAAGGCAGAGGTATTACTGAACAGACAAAGCAAAGTTTGCTTTTGCCCATAAAAGATGTGCTTGCCAAGGTAGTCTGCTTGTATTTAAAATGACAGTTTGATGTTTTTCAATTTACTTCATATCATTTTGCCTAAACAATGCATAATTAAAGTGCATATCCAAAATAACTGAATGTAGTTGTTAAATTATCAACATAGCAAAAACTTTTGGACAACATACTACTAAATAATGAAAAATAAATTGAAATAGTGTGTAATGTAGAATAAAAAACAAATATCACATGCACCATAATATAAAGTAATCTGAGATCATCAAGTAAATGTGTGCATCATTTATTTCTTCCATCTCTGTTTGTATTTAACTTCAGAGTCAGATTGCAGTTTTCATCTGTGTCCTGTGATCTAAAATTCTCTTTGGTAGCATGCATAAGTTAGGACAAAGGATTGTGTTTTTTGGCTTCAACAGCAAATACTGAACTAAGCAAATGAATACTGTAACTCTAGAGGAAAGGCTGACATAGGCAGTACTGGAATGGTATTGACATTCAGAGATTCCCTCTTCAGCATAAGGGTAGCAACACCACATTGAAGTAAAACACTTGGAAAGACTCTTTTACATCTTGTTTCTCTATCTTCATCACTAATGCAAGATGTAATCACATAAAAATTAATGTGCGTTACTTCATGTTGCAGTTGCAATAATAAGCACTTTCTTGAGCCCATAGCATCTCAAACAAAAATAAGCTTCATCTGGGGGGAGAGGAACCCAATAATACTTTTAAATTAAAATACTGATGCCATATTGTGAAGAAGTCGTGTTACTGTTGTTATGTTCAGGGACCCACAGTGTTGCCTAAGCAATATTCTGTGAAAAGGAGCAATATTCTGTGAAAAGGAACAATATTCTTATTTTTCATAATAAGAATTCAGTTGCGGTATCAACCATTCCATGCTGCCATTAATGATTTCTTTCCCCAATTTAAAACACAATTCACCTCCAAAGCAGATGTTTGTATAACAGAACAAGAAGGTGTTTGTTTCACATAGTAGATCTGGGGGTTTTAATGTGTGTGTCAGCTTATAGAGTTATGTGACAACACAAGAATTAGTAAGTTCCTTAAGAAAATTAGCAATTTTCTCATTTTTCTTATTGCAAAGAATGGCTTTGAAATGTGACCATGTGGTCATAATACAACAGGATACTGGTTTTGGCTGGGATGGAGTTAATTTTTTTCATAATGCTTTTACAGTGCTATGTGTTGAATTTGTGATGAAAGCAGTGTTGATAACAGACTCATGTTTTAGCTATCTTTGACCAGTGTCAAAGCCTCTGTTTCTCACCATGTCCCACCAGTGACGAGGCAGGGCATGGGCAAGAAGTTGGGAGGGGATACAGCTGGGACAGCTGAACCCAACTGACTAAAGGGATATTCCATACCATATGGCGTCATGCTCAGCAATAAAACCTGGAGGAAAGAAGGAGGAAGGGGGTGACATTCAGGGTTAGGGTGTTGTCTTCCCGAGTAACAGTTATGCATGATGAAGCCCCGTTTTCCTGGAAATGGCTAAATACCTGCCTACCAGTGGGAAGTAGCGAGGTAATTTTTTATTTTGCCTTGTTTGGGCACACAACTTTGCTTTATCTAGTTAATTGTCTTTACCTCAGCCTGAGTTTTCACACTTTTCCGCTTGTGATTCTCTCTGCCATCCCACTGGGAGGGAGGGAGGGAGGAAGGGAGGGAGGGAGTGAGTGGCTGCCTGGGACTGAGCTGCCTGCTGGGTTAACCCACAACAAGCCAATACAACAGTCTATCTGCATGAGACTACAGAGGATTACAATAGGTATGGACAGCATTAGTCGAACCTCCTACTTTAGGCATTTAAATTAGGCATTGCAACATTTATGAGCCTTTAGAGAGATTTAGGCTGCCTGAGCTGCATTTTTCTGCAGAATCAATGGAGAGAGCTAGGTGTCCCCATCACCCTCAGGGAGTTATTTGGAGCAGCTTAGCTACAGATTTGCTTCTCCACTGCAATAATGGAAGTTTAGGTGTCTCTTCTAGGCACGGCAGTACGTCCACATGTTGTACAGGTAGCCCCTGGAGTTGGGCCAGTAGGAAACATCAAGCACAGAGGAACAGCCATGAAGTTTCTGGCTCAGAGTTTGAGAAGTCTTCAGAGTGTTGAACCCACACTTCCCATTTCCTAGGAGAGAATCATAAATGCCAAACCAAATGTTGACACTGGATCACTGTACAGCCAGGAATTTGAGTAATAAGGAATTTAAAACAATGCATAGAGTAGTTCTTTAAGTTCTATAGTAATACATTAGTGTTACAGTTATGACTTTTCTCTGACCTTTAATTATTGCTGGTCCTAGTGCAGAGAGATGCTTAAAGATCTATAGTTTCCCTTGAGGACAACAGGTAAATAGACTTTTGGACTTAAAACTATTCTATGTTATTTTTGTAAGAAGATTTTTTCCTCTCCTGCACATACAGAACTTCCATTAAAATTTTTGAGGTGTTTCATACCATGTTAAGGAACATAATTTGACCCAGGGCCTCAATTATTATAAATCAGATTTGTAATTTAGCGCTCAAGGAGAGAGCTATCAAGGGTGTGAGGTACCATAGTGTTAATGGAGGTACTTTGAGTTCTTATACTCCTTTTTCAGTGGGCCTTTTGAAGAACAGGAGAGAAGGGGTACAGGTCACCATGGGGCACCAGAAGACCCAACACGGACAGGAGAGGCAGCCTTGTAGCCACACAGGCAGAAGGACCGCTCCAGTGCATGACTGCCGGGAAGGGAAGCTTTAACTTTCTTTTGCAATTGGTCCCAGAGAGACTTCAGCTGTTCCAGCCTCATTAACATCCATTTCCTGCTCCTTGCCCTAGTGTTGTCACCACACATGTTCATGAGACAATGGACTTGTGTTCCCATTGTAAACACGGTGGTGTTGACCCATGGTACATCTGTGCCCCAAGTAGTGACCACTGTATTTAAGTTGCCAGAGCTTTTCCATTACAAAAGTATGTCTGACTGTTTCTAAAAGCAGACATCTTCACGTCTTGTAGCAAGAACTTGGAGTTTAGCAGTGGGATAGCCTGGAGTCAGGAACATGCCCTCTGTTGTCCCGGTGAAAATTGATTTAATTTCTAAAATGTTGAGAAATGTAATTTTCTAGCTATGTTTTGCTCCTTTATGTTTGCCAGGGACTAACAGCTAAACAGTTTAATATTCCAGTTGCTCTGAGCAGATTTTGCTCCTGCATGTTACTCCAGCATGGGAAACAACACTGAACCTACATCTGGAGCCCACACAACTCAATTCCTGCCATTGCTCCACAACAAACACTCTCAAAGAGCAAAACTTAGTGAGACGCTAAAGAATAGTTCTGGAATGAAAGTAAAACTTCATCCTTTAGGGCGTCAGACAATCTCTAAGTATTGGGGTTTAGGATGAGACTTCCTTAATAGAGAAATAATCCAACATCTGCCTACTGTAATGGGTTTTTGCACCTTTGTGTAAAACATCTGGTCCTGGCTGCCATCACAGACAGGATGCTGCGCTTCACAGATTACGCATCTGATTCATATTTTCTTTACAGTACAGACAGAAAGCTCACATAACACTAATTCACTGAGTACTGGTTCTAAAGGAATTCAATTGTACCTGTGAACTATTTTGTTTTTACTAAAACAATTATTTCCAGAAGGACATCATTCAGCTGACACATATAAGATGCTAATTATGAACATACAAAAATATAGCAATACTTACATATCTGTCTTGAGCTTGACTGTATCCAGACGTAATAGAAAACATGGTTCCTATCCCAGTTTATCAAAATGACAAAAGGGAGCAGAAATATGGGAAGGGAAAGGTAATCAGAAAATAAACAGCTTTTAAAAGCCTTATATTGACAAAAATGATACAAAATAGCCAGCCCTGTTTCTTTTAGACGTCTAGAAAAATGCTTTAGGCAGAGTATAGGATGTCTTGCTGTTCTCTGTTTATCTGTGTCCCATCTAGATTTTATGAATTCACATATTAACTATGAAGGAGTGGATGCATTGCTGAAATCCTTTAAAGAAAACCAAGCAATAAGATATCTGAGCAAATCATTGCTATGGCATTTAAACAGTGTTATGGTATGAAGGAAATAAGATGAGCCTTTCTTAAGTGGAAAGGAGATCAAAGTCAGGGTCTAGGAGCAGAGGAATAGGTGGGATCTCCAAAGCTAGAAGTAAAATTCTAACCAGAAGAAACGAAATTTTAACAGTGATGAAGGCTCCGCTCAGAAAAGAATTGTATGCAAAAGGTAAAAACTGTTGAAGTGTCTTTTCTGCTGGAAGATGTGAAGAAATCAACTAAATTAAGGAGCAGATTCACTGCATGATGAATAATTCACCACCCTTATTTTTATTAATCCTCTAGTCTGCCCAGGCAGACTTGGGATCTTTCTGTAGAGGCATAAATGGTCTGTTAAGGGTGGTAATTATTGTATTATATTAAAAATGTGGTTTATCTGGAATGTACTGTCATGAATTATGTGCAGCTGGTCCTATATACAGACATCGAATACAGGAATTAATTAAAGCATTAACGTAATATGAAATTTTTACTGCCAATGGGTCTTAACAGTTTTTATGAATAACACCAATGATTTGGGCTTTTCAAAGCACAAATCAAAGTGAGAGTGAATGAAGTCAACAATCAATGAGATGCACATTCAGGATTAACTAGGCATAATTAAAATAAGTGGCCTATTTTCTACATATTACGTATGCAATTCCAGCAAAAATGGAGATTTAGAAAAGAAGGTATTTAAGAGATATCTTTATGAAAAAAAAATATATATCTTCTTTAAATAGATTGTGTAGCTAGTCTGAGGGAAAAAGGGGAGGGGGATATAATTGAAAACATATTTCCTGAGGAATGATATCTGAAAACAGTGATTCAGCTTTTAAAAACAAACTGCAAATTATATTCCCATACCATTAAGAAAGCAAATGATTCCTTTGATTCTTAACACATGTCATAATGACAAATCAGAAAAGTATGACTTTTTAACCAAGGTTAAAATCGAGTATGTCACATTTTTCCCTTATAGCATAAAGACAAAGATGAATTTAATGACAGGCAGAACATTTCAAACTGATACAAATATTCTTTTTTCAGTACATATTTAGGCAATTCTTAACTAGTAGGGATTATTATTTTTGCATAACATATCATGGAAGCTAAGACCTTAACAGAATTCTAAGGACTAGTGTCCATACGCATGAAAAGGTAGCTATAAAAGGAAGGTTAAAAAATATAGCAAATATTTACCCAGTTGACACTAGGTGGAATTAGAAAGTTTTACTTAGAAGCAGATTTAATTATTCATCACTGATTTCTTATAATAACTGATGGATTGCAGATCCTGAGACAGGTTACTTACTAGCTGGACTTTACACTTAGTGTCGTTGTATCTTAATATGTACATAAAGAGATATCTTAATAAATACCTCTGATGCATCATGTGCACCAATATGTGATGTTATGTTTTCAATATGACTACTAATCAGGTCATAATTTTAAAGGAAGACTTAACTGCTCCCTTTTATACTGCCATAACTAAGCCCTTCCATCTCTACCACTACAAAAGATAAGGCCATATACAATAGCTGAAAAGAAAATAACCGTGATAATTCAAACACCACTTAATCAGTGGTGATTTCGGAATAGGTATTATGTCACCTAGCAACAGAAATATAGGGGCATGAGGGATGATGTCAGAAGACAATGAAGTTGCTGGATATGTGGCTGTGATGAAATCAGCTTTCTCCTAAAAAGGCTGCCTAGCAGTAAGTATATAAAGAATATCTGGGCAACAAGAGACAACTGACTTCATACAAGATATGACTCAAGACTTTGATAGTAATTAATCTTTTGGGGGGGAGCTGGTCTGTACAGAGATGTACCATCAATGTCTGTTGTCCTGACTTGTGCAGCCAAAACACAACTGCAATGCAGAAAGAGGCATCTTGGCCTCAGAAGCAGAGTTAGGATTTGCCCCAAGGGAGAAAAAGCACTTTATTTTCCTCATACAATGAGAAATCCTGAAATCCCGAAATCCCATGTAATGTCAGAGTATTTGGCCTTTGTGCTGGTGTTGTGTGTAGTGTCTAGAGGAAGACAAGTTGCCAGATGTTCACTTTTGCTTTTAACCTGGCCTACCGCAATATGTCCTCACTGATATATTCATAATAGAATCATAGAATCACAGAACCATTTAGGCTGGAAAAGACTTTTAAGCTCCCAAGCCCACCTGTTAACCTAACCCTGCCAATTCCACCACTAAACCATGTCCCTAAGCACCAGATCTTCGTGTCTTTTCAATATCTCCAGGTATGGTGACTCAACCACTTCCCTGGAAAGCTCACCTTTCTATGAAGCCCACTACACTGTCACCCATACTTCCTCACTTATCACTGTCTTAAGAACAGTCATAACATTTAACATAGGAATTTCCTGTATAAAACTTCTCTTATCACAAAAGGCTCAAATATATCTTACAGAGATACCAGTGAAACCCCCCATCTACCCTGGGATTGTATACTGCAGTGTTTGAGTGCTTTCTATATAGAATCGGTAACATCTCTATTTTGGGAAAAATAGAAACTCCCTTTGGACTGAAGTTCGTTCTTGAGGTTTTGGACATTATTTTTTGTTTATATAAATATATTCTCAGATACTAACACAAGAAGTGTACTGCTGTGGCTGTGATGGTCTAAGGATATGCACAAGATGTTTGTAGGCAGGTGCAGTATCTTTGGTGGGATTAATCAGTATATTTGGAAAAAAAAACAAACAGATAACTCCTTGGGAACATTAATCCTTCATAAATGCATCAGTCTTTCTACAGGGACAAGGAAGTTGTCTAGTTGAGAGATGTGCTGTTTTTATGGAAGAAGGACAAGTCAAGGTTATGAATATTTTTCTGCAGCAGTAAAGTTTCTTCAAATAAGGATTTGGTTAGAACGAGAAGTTTAATGTTAGGGGGAAAAAAGTCTGTTTTGACGAGTTTTACCAGATTATCTGGTAAGACAAACTCAAAATTTGGTTCCTCTGGAATATGATCCTGTAGATTTCCATGTGTTCCTGTTAATTTAATGCCTTGTGTGTACTTTTACAGCTGGATTCATGAGCTGAAGCTGTTAAATTTAATTTCTAGCAAGCTAAATAGCTTATGGTCTAGTTTTATTATTCATATTTCTGAACCTTAAGCAATAAGACATTGCCTGTAGGGATGTGTTAAACCAACACATGACTAATCAGCCCCACGAGAGCATGAGTAAAGGGGAGGCTGTATATCCACAGCTGATCCCCAATGACTTTTTCTCATTATTCCTGCAGACAAAATAGTATCATTTTAAAATTAGTGCAATAATAGAGAATAAAGCTGGGTGACTAACTTGATGAACTGTTTAAAAAATTTAATAAAGCAAAACAAGACTGAAAGATAAAGTGGACTGGAACAGATCTTCTTGGTATCATTCTTCACCTTTGACAGACTCACCTGCTGTGAAAGGAGATAAAGGACATTTCCCACTGAGATGGAAACTTTTTACACCCTGATTTGCAAGTTGCGGGGTGTGGAAACCAGTCTGAGGTGGGCCTTTGTCTCCGACTGGAATCTATTTTAGATCATTCTGGAATTTTGCAGACACATACTGTTTTGGATACCTGTATTAATCTTAATGATAAGGTATATTTTCTCAAGTGAAGCACCAGTCTTCCTTTAAAGCAAGCATTCTTTTTTATATTTAGACTATACTTATTTATTTCTCAGCAAAATACCAGTTATGCATATTTTTCTCATGAAAAATGGCAGGCAAACTTCATTTCTGTTATTTGATGTATGATTTATGCTCCAAATTACAACTGCTTTCAATTTGATCCATTTTGTTCAGGTGAAAGCCTCCGTGTGGATGAAGCGTCCCTCCCTCCCTCCCATCAGATGAGTGCTTCAGAGACTCCCGCACAAGTTTGACAGAGCTCAGCACATTTGCCAGGCTTCACTTCAGAGAGGCTCAGGCCTGTGATAACCCTGGTGTGGCAGATCAGAAACAAAGTGAGAGGGGAAAGCAATACCGGGATGGTTGCTTAGCACATGTCGGCAATATATTTATCTTTACCAAGGTGCAGCTAGTTGTGCAATATTGAAAACCAGCCTCTTACAGCGAAGCAAAAGCGACAAACCTGAAAGGGGCAAACCACCATAACATGTGAACACCATTAAATTGATACTAAATCTGAAAAGTGTATGTTTAATGTTAGTATAATGAAATGCAACTGTATGACTGTGCTGCTTGAGGATTCTGTTTTGTGAGGTGCTGAGCACTCTTAACTTAAGACACATAATATTTTAAAATGAGGAGCTGTACAAGGCAAAAAGAAAGGCATTTCAGTATGTCGTCAGGTCTGGTTACCCAAAATAACAGTGCTTGAGTGAACACCCCAATATCCTATATGCCAACTATATATGAAAGTCATTGAGACCTAAAAGCCCTGAGTCCATAGGTCCCTCAACACCTCCAGTGTCTGAGCAGATTTAGTGTTATTACCATGTTCTTCTATAGGACTCTGACTTGTGCCTTTCTAGAATGGCTGTGCCTCTGCTATCGTTGCCTAACAAGTAGCAGTGGTTTAAGGCTAACTAACATAAAGATAAGCATCTCCAGGTCCTCCTAATTTCAAGCTATGTCCCATACTCTGTCTTAACAGCTTCTGTTTTTATTTTCTAATAAGCAAAACAGAAAGGAAAGAAAGAACATCCATATCACCCCAACTTACTTATTCAGCTGTATATTTTGCATAATGCAGCAAGGTGAAAAAACTTTTCTGCCTTGATTTCATGTCTTCCATGTGACAATGGAGAGTTTCAAAATCTGTAAGCTCATAATGATTCGATCTTCTCATTCTGAGAATCACCCCTGATGCATTTGTTTACTCAAAATTAACAACATTATTCTTTTGCAGTGATATGTTCTGGGCCTGAAGAATCCCATATTGCTACAGTGAGAACTGATTTTTTTGGCTCCTGGAAGTGTCAAAAGAAACAAAATTAAGTCTTGTGAATATAAAAAGATAAACCATAAAAATATTAAACCTCTTTTTTTCCTCCACTATTTATATTTTGGAGGGGTATTCTATTTTTATTACTATTTTCACAACAAAATACATCTAAAATACTGAATTTATCCATAACTTCAAAAGCCCACATTTGAACTACAGCAAGTACAGCAGCAGGCAGTTCAGAAAACTGGCCTTTTTAAACATTTCAGAATGGCTGGAAATATCATCTGCCAAAAGCACATGGAACACCTCTTAAACAGATGCAGAACAGTATGCTACAAAGGACACTGAATTCAAGTGCCCTTTAAAACAGTTATCCAGCTTTAAATACAAGCTGAAGTGAAAGCCAAAAGACATTCATGAGACTGAAACACCACAGCTTGGACTTCCTCAGACTGTGCTGAAGAAAAAGTTGGATTGTAAAAAGTCATGAGCTGAGCTTCCATTGACCTTTGCTCTGCCTTCTTAACTCCGAAGAGCACAGTGCTTCAGGACTGTAGATAACCATAATCATGCTTCAAGAAGAGATATTCCAGATTCAGGATACCTGCTAATGTTCATGTAAGTAGCAGAGGAGGAAAAAAATATAATCTTCAAAGTTAATATACTTGTACTGGGTAATTAACCACTGTAAAGTAGTTTAGTAATAACATTTCTTTCTGATAACAGATTATTTTTTTTTCAAACTTAATACCAGTTGCTTTTTTCAGCAGGTGTTCTCCTGCATTAGTTTCACTGAAAAATTACAAGAGGCTTAAAGATGGAAAATGATCCTCATTTTGGCAGTCCAGGCTCTTTACAGTAGTTTGAGAGCACAGTCTTGAGAGTACAGTCTTGTTTTTCCAGAGCTCATTTTAGAAAGAAAAGGAATAGCATGCTCCATTTCTAACCCCTTTTCCTTCCTTCTTTGCCTTTTTCCAGTCATCAGTTGCAAGAAACTTGGGTATGGCCTACCCAAGTGTCCAGTTTTGGCTGGGATAGAGCTAATTTTCTTCTTAGTATCTAGAATAGTGCTGTGTTTCAGTTTCAGTATGGGAATTGTTATGAGAAGACTGATGATAATATACTGATATTGTTAGCTGTTGCTAAGGAAATCAGCAACTTTCCAGCTTCCTATGTTTTGCTAGTCTGCAGGTGCAGAAGAAACTTGGGGCGATTGCAGTAGATTAAAACTGGCATTTGGGTATGCCAGTGGAATATTCCATATCATGTAACGTTATGTTCTGTACATACATGTAGGTTGGCCAGAAAACTTGCTGGATCGCTCGGGCTCTCTCTCTCTTCTGGGATTGTGATTTTGGTTTTGAAAGTGTCTCTGTTCTGGGATCATTATCCAGGAATGGGCTCAGCATCAGTCAATGGGTGGTGAGCAATTGCACTGTGCTTCACTCATTTGTATGTTCCATGATTACTGTTATTATCATTATTATTGGCATTATTGTTTTAATTTCTATTTTATTTAAATTATTAAATTGTTTTTATCTCAACCCATAAGTTTTCTCTCTTTTACCCTTTTGATTTACTCCCCCATTTCCTGAGCAGGGGAGGACAAGCAAGTGGCTGTGTGGTGTTTGGCTGCTAGCAGGTTAAAAACAAGATATACCTACTGTTGAATTATTGTGTTTTCTACTGGTCCTCACCAGGAATAGCAGAAGCAAACCTGTTATGATGATCTCAACTGAACTACCTAAGCGATGTCTTGAACTATCCTGAGGATTTGCAGAAAAACAAGAAAAAAGTATCAAATGCTACTTCTTTCAAGCTTTGTTGTTGATACCTTCTTACCAGGTGCAAGGTGGAGCCTCATATATGCATAAAAGTGTGTGTTGTGTATGAGAAAAAGACTGCAACTCAAATGTATCCTACTTAAAGTTTACCAGCTCATGATCACTGCAAATAAAAAGGCAATTGTCTAGTAACTTTTTTGTTCAAAAACGTAATCAACTAATTTTTTTAAATGCCTGGGAGTTATGAGCTCAGGGAGTTAAATGCTCAGGGAGTTATGAGCTGGACCTAACTTCTTCCCATAACAATTAGTTTCCAGCTGTTGAGGTCTGCACTGTGCCCACACCAGTGAACCTCTGCAAAGCACGTGGGAGCAGGAGGACACCTTTTCTGTGGAAGGAAGACAGCAGTAAGGGTAGCCAGTAAAATGATTAAGTCAGGAGAGAACTTTCTCACCTTCATCAGGTAAGAAATACAAGTCAGTGAATAAGGGAACCAAATACTTATCAGAAGGAGAGAGTCACAGAAGGCTTTGGTCTCTCCCAGTGGTGTGAAATGAAGGTAAGAAAGCTGGTGTGAGAGCTGGGGATAGGTGACTAAATGTTTCAGAAGAGTTAGGATGTTAGAATACCACTGCAGTGAACATGAGCCACAAATATGATTGTTACATTTATTTTTCAAGGAAGCAGAAGAGATGTTGTGAGGCATTCCTCACAAACACTTCAGAGAATACACTAAAGAGAAAATACAAGTAACAAGTTGTTACTGGGAGAGGGGGAGAGAGGTTTTCTCTGCATGGGACAAGCGTGTAAGTAACACTCAGTCCTGTGAATTCACATCCCTTTTGAGTAGCTCTGTTGAAATTTATATCCCAATGGCCTCATTCCAGATCCAGGGAAGCCACAGACTTTAGTGGACTTTCAGTCACTGCCTGAGTGTGGGTTTGAGGTGGGGTGAAGGGGGTGTTGTCAAGGTTGGGGACAGTTCTTTATAATTTTTTGTAAGCAGGAAGGTCCTGAGATTTTAAGATTTTGAGTTGTGGAAAGATACGAAGAGGCTCTTTCTCAAAAATAATCCGTTCATGATATGCATCTTATGTCAGAATATCAGTGAAATAGAGTTTGATCCCCTACAAAGTTAGCAGTGGGAGAAGTGGTCAACACACATTAGTCAAGAATTACAACTATATTTTCTAGTTTTTCAAATAGGGGAACTTGCATGAAACTATCCTGACCTTTTTCTGGGGGTGGAGGGATGTCACTAGATGCATGTTTTTTGCGGTTTTTATTTTGTTTTAAAATTGTTACTAAGAAGGCAGATCATTTAAAATGTTCATGTAATTCAGAGGCTTACCTATATATTTTCTGTAAAAATACTGCAAAGAGAAGATGAGGATATTCCCTTTTCTGTCCTTCCCCAGTACTACACCTTCCTTAAATTATGTCACTATGCTTGTGAAAGGCTTTCTTCAAGGTTAGAGAGGGAGGATTAGAAGCATCTATAGGTGAAGGTAAACTCAGTACTCAAAGGGAGTGATAACAGTGTCTGCTTTTAACATTCCTCAGCATCCTTTTTTTCCTTGAACTGAGGCCCCCCAGTACTTATTATAGCAAAGTTATTCTCTTCCTGTAAGCTAAGTCTAAGTGTCTGATTGCTTCACCATATTGAAGGCAAAATACATACTTTGAAGAAAGCACAGTTCATATTTTAAGGTATTTCATCACTCAAGGCCACAGCTGGCCAATACCAAACAAGCAATCAAGAGACTAAGGACTGTCAACAAAGAACAGTTCTTTACATCACAGAATCAGACACATTTGCACTCAATTAACACTTTGCTTTAAAATAGACAAAGATAAGCCCTAAAGAGTGTGGTGCCCCACAACCATCATTATATACACAACAGCAATGCATTGCAGTAGTTATCATCATGCCTTAGCGCTCCATTTGCTATAACAACAAAAACATCCACTATCAATTCCTTATCGTGTTTTGGATATATTTAGAGATATTATCGTAAAGCTGTCTCCCTGATATGGTCAAAGGGATGATAATCTAGTTTGTTTTAAAAGTGAAATTTATATAATCTTATTCTCTTTTACTTGAATTCCTTACTCAGTGCTGATTAAACATAAGCCTCTGTCATGTATGGGTGGCAAAGATGGCTTGATGTCACTTTTAGTTTTCTTGAGGTTCATCAGAAACTATTTGGACTGTGGTAGAAGTTAGCTCTGCTTCAAAATTACACAAATCTGTGTAGAGACCCAAAGATACAGGGATCAGTGGAGCACAGGAATGCTCTGGACTATCACCTCTTCAGGGAAAGCCCACTTCTTTTTCATGGTGAAAAGTCAGTTGGTACATTAGCTTTTCAGTCCTTTTCCATCACCATGACATGGGGATTCATGCATGCAGGAGAATTTAAATCTGCATAGATCAGCTAGCCCAACAGCTGTTTTGCAGCACCTGAGTAGTGCAAAGCAGAGAGAATTAGTCTGAGAAGAAAACTCATGTTATAGCAGGTCACAATTCAGTAAAGTATTCACCCTCACCTCAAACATTTCCATCTGCAAAGCTGTATCTGGAGAAGGCATACAGCATTACAGAGCACTCAACAAAAGAGTAAACTCTTTGTCATTTTCCATAGCAGCTTTCTAGTGAAGGAAAACACTTGTAGAACAACAGTAATAACTTTCCTTCTACAGAAGTATAGTTCACTGGAGATGGTTCCCACATGGAGAAGAAATGCCTCAGATTTTTTTAGCATTTACTTGGCACTTGGGACCTATTTATTACTTCATATACTTGGATGTAATGGCAGTTAACACACAGTTATGATGAGGAAGTGATGTAGGATTCTAAAAGATACAAATTGCAGTATGTATTAAACTTTAATTTGCTGCCAGTCTTGAATCTAGCTTTTTCAGGACTGCAGGGCCCCTCCAGAAGAAGCATGGTGGACATGAGCTATATTAGCCCTTAGTTAAGCCCAGTGCTACAAGCCAGCTCTCTGGGGGAATAATATCAGTATGTTCTCTTTTTTCTGTACTTTTGTGATACTATGGAGAAGATGTGCTTAAATAATTGCGTTTTTTGCAGAAGTCCAAGTGTACAATACCCAGCTTTCATGATCACCTTACAAATGGATGGTTTACAGCTTTTGCAGTATGTGCTCTAAATCCTTATAGTTTTAGTCACTACAGTGGAAGTACAGGAAAATGTCAAAATTAATTATAAGATTCAGTGCATGATTAAGATACCTGAATTTATGTGTCTACATGCAATTATCTCCATGTGTGCTAGACATACGAGCTCCAGTGGCAGCCAGTGAAGACTTAGCCAATACGGTTCCCAGCTCCAGGCACAAAGTGAATTAAATCATTCTCTAGACTGTGCTGATTAGATAACTGCTATGACAGGAGCTTAAACACCCTTATTGGGATTCAGTTGCCTACGCTTAACATGCCTGCCTACAAAAACCCAGTGCCATTGGAGATGCCGTGCTCCCTTGGCTGCCAGTCTAGAGGAGTGTAGATCTTCTGCAAGCACTGTGACATCTGTCAGATCTGGTGCAGATGTCTTGGAAAACCCAGAGCGCCTCAGATGAAAATGCTATAAGGAGGGGATTATCTTCAGCTTCATCCCTTTTAAAGTTTTGCATGCTTGGTTACAGATTAAAGAGATACTTCTCTCTGATGGTGTTTCACGATTTGGAAACAGGGGGCAAATTTTTCTTTCAAGAAAACCGAAACAACCAAGTACATCCTGTTCAGTCAGTAGTCCAATGGCAATGGTGCAGATCCTATCTGAGCAGAGCTGAGCCCTTGTATTTAACTACAGAAATTCCCTAGCCATCACTATAGTTTTTCCTGGGGTAATACTAGTCAGCAGGACATGGAGTTCCTGACTTTCTTCATCACAGCCGCTGACTAGAAAACATTTGATCAGACAATTAAAAACTTCAATTAACCATAAAAAACTGACAGCTCCTATTCCCTGAAACCTCCAAAGTCTGGTACTTTAGAAACTGTTAGATTCAGACCATTTCAGCCAAAGGGTGGAACTGAAACCACATCTCTCATCAGTGCTAGGTGCACATTATCTTCTGGATTTCAAAATGAAATCTCTGCTCTCTCTAAGCATTAAGACTGAGTCTTCTGTGGATATGCTGAGAAATAAAATTCGGGATACACGAGCAACTTTGAAATCATAAGCTTAAATACACAGGAATTTTATATACTGCAGCTAGCTGAGTAAGGAATTAGAAAATCTATTCTTTAGAGGCATTTAGGTATATAAATTCTGTTTTAATCTCAGTTATCCCAGCTCTTAATTAACTAAATAATTTGGCAAGAAGGTCATTGTTTGGCTATAACAAAAAGTTGATTTAAAATGTTTGAAGTTTCAAAAATATTTTAACATCAAATTAATGATGTTAAATGAATTATCACACATATATAAATCTGCTGTGCATTAGTATTTTACTTTTCTGTCTTGTATCTTAAATCATCACATTGCATAATGAAAAAGATACATCAAACACAAAAGCAAGCATATTTTTCAGCAGTCTACTAAAACTTAAAGCAACTGTTAGCTTTTGCTTCTAGAACTTAAATAATTAAATGCATCTTTTATCATACCATAACAGGATGCATTTTTATGTCTGCTAAATACATTATTTAATACTGAAGTATAGAACTACAAGGAAATGTCAGGGAGACCTTACTGGGATGAAGTCAGCTCATCACTTTAAAAATAAATATAGATCACAAATACAAAGGAATCTGGAAAATAACTAGGACTATTTTTAGATAATGGCATCCTTCAGCTCCTTGAGTGACAATACAATAACCTTCAAGTTATAAGTGTATATTATGTGGCAAGTATAATCTCAAGAGAGGACAATATATGGAAACATGGATCTGAAATTTTTCTTTTGTCTCCAGTATAACCTACTGGAAAATGCTATAACGATTTCTTCTTCCTTTTGATTCCATTTTTCTTGCCTCTCACTTTAAAATCTTCATGCTTTTTTAGAAAGATGGCAGAAATCAGGACTGCACTGGCAGTCTAATAGTTGTATTTGTGTTCTTAAATATATTTGTGCTACTGGAGGGAATCTAAGTGTTCAAGCAGTACACATATTTAGTAAATTATTTAAATTTTACATATTTACACTAGAAACATTCTGTGCTCAAATGAAAAGACAAGTCTGAACTGTGTTGTATTCAGATTCAAATGATGAGCATTATCTTTCAGAAAGAGAAAAAAAGGGTTTGATCGCACTCTTAGGCAAGAATGGATTAATTTTTATCTTAATCTGGTTTACAGAAAAGCATTTCCTCCTCTTTGATGTGGTATATACTAAGTGAAAACATTATGCTCTACCCATCAGAATCATGCAAGTGGTCATTCTTTCTTTTGCACTGATGTTACAAAAGGAGATAGCCTGCATGGCTGGAAGGTATCCATGATATTAAACAGTTCATGGGGCTGTGAAGTGCTGAGAGCAATCATGCAGAGCAACAGGCCACAGGAATGCAAATCATCCACAAAGCCAAAAGTGGAGCTAGCAGGTGGCCTCTCCTATTCATCTGATGTCAACACACTGTTCAGATCAAGCCCTTTTAACATCTGGGTAGGCCCACTATTGCTTTTAATTAAATATAATACAGCCATTCAATGTTCTCACATACAAGAAAACCACACAGTAAAAAGCATATCTTCTGCACACTGAGGGTCACTATAGTTATATAAATAAATAGTAACCTTTAATTTAGATTGTAAGGTAGTTTAAATTTCATATACTTTCCATATACCATTCAATGTTCTACAGTTAGAACCTCTTTGACATTTCAGTGACTGACCATATTTCCATGGAAAATGTTCTTGCTCCTTCAGAGGATTTAGAAGGGGAAGAAAAACCTTGTAATTAACTTTTTCTATCTTTGAAATATTTCCACTGTAAAAAGTTTTGAACAGAAACATTTGTTCTCAAAATTAGTTTACAGAGAGAATTTAACTATGTTAACATATAAGCCATGGAAACTGTCATAATATCTAATTAAATTATTACTGACGTTCCAATCAGTAGCAAAAAAACATCTGTAACTGTAATTCTACTACAGAGGAAGTATAATTAAATCTATTCCGTAATGGGTAACAAGCTATTGCAAAAGTATACTGCAATGTTTTAGAAAGCTGGAATGCTTCAAATATATTTTTCAAATATAATAAACCTTTTTTTTTTTTAAGTGGGAACATGAATATATGCATTCTTCTGAAGAGCCTTTATTAAGATTTAATTTCAATGCATTTATGATTACATTAGTTCTTCTGTTTGAAACAGACTGGAAAAAATAACTGCCATCATTCAGAGCCCAGGACAGAGAAGCATATAAGTGTGTTTTCAGTCTATCTCTATGGAGAGCCAACTGTAACAGCATGCTTCATTTTAATTTCAGAAGATAAGTAAAATAAAGCACACTGTGGAGTGTTTTCTTGAACGGAAACGTTTTCCAGAATCAGAGCCAGAAATGTGTGACAATGCTGAAGTGCATTATTGTAAAATATTAGAAAAGTAGATGACTCTGGAGGAAAGTAATGGGATGTGAAGCATTTAAACTAAGGTCACAAGGTCAACTGTTGGTAATGGACTGAGAGTTTTAATGTAAATGATGGTTGCTCGGTAGCTCTGTGTAAAGAGAGATAGATGTCCAGCCCCTAATGGGCAGATGTGATCATCCCAGAACTCCATCACAGCTGCCTTTTTTCTTCCTCCAGTCAGAAAAGACTGCATCCATCTGGAATCTCAGTCTACAATGCCCTTTGCCATCTGCACTGAGATACACTAGTAGGCCAGTGTTTGGAAAGCAGCTTTGCCTAAATTTGTCTACATTGTAATTATACACATAACATGGATATTTGCTTCCCCCTTGCTCCTGACTTGAAATTATTAGTGAAATATGTGAGAGACAACAAAACACACAACGCATCAAACTCCCACCTCAGCCACTCCTAACTATAAATGTCAAAGGCTGAATTATAAGCAGTAATGTTTTTTTACTTCCCTGAACGTGCCATCCATCCACAAATTCTGTTTCAGTAATTCAGATGCTCAATAGCATATATTACAAATAAACAATGTCTCATTTTCATTCATTATTCTGATATAAAAACCCATATGTCTACTAACAGTCATACCATATACAAGAAAATGGTACCTCAATAGCACTTCCAGAGCAAACATCAGGTTTCAGCTGCATAACTTCTGCTGATTTGCAGGGGGTTATATGCCTAAAAGCCCTATTAAATGCTTTCAAAATTTATGGCTATGTAACTTTTCCCAGTTTTAAGTTAGTCTAACTGTAGGCAAAAAAAATGTGGTACAAATACGTGGCATTGTGCAGATAAGAAGTTTATTGGCCTGCTGTAAGAAAGGAAGTTTAGAGAGTGTTGCTCCTACTGAGGTCATTGGCAAAACTTCCACTGACTCTACTTGCCGCAGAGCTGGGCCTGGGGGAAAAGACATTTTCTTTTTCTTTTATGTAAATTTGGACACGGATTTGGTTTGGATTGGGGGTGGTTGCCTTTGTTGAAGAGAGGGGAGGAGAAGAGAAACTGCAGCTTTACTACTGGTAAGGGTCTTGACATTTCTGAAAAGTTCCAGGACAGGAGGCATCACACTGAGTAGAGATCTGACCATCATTTGGCTGATGGCTATTGAAGAAGAAATATATAATAATCATGCAAATTAATCTGTTCTGATTACCTGGCATTTTAGTATTGTGTACACAGAAAAAGGACACTATACCATTTAATTTTGGTAATTCTATAAAATCTACAGTTTTCTACGCTGAAAACATCTGTTTCGCATATTACTAACTGTTTCTTTTTGGACATAAGGGAATTTATATATATATTTAATGAGCCATCTTATCAGGCACCTTTTTAGCACACTTTTGTGTACCTGAATATGCTTTCCGTAGTTTACAATCTCTTCAGCAAACAAGACAGAAACCCTATCTGAAGTGATCAAATGGAAATAGGTGTCTCTATAAGCATGGCTTTCCAAAAGTTCCAGATTTATCTTAGTTCTTAAAAAAATTTGGCAATTGAAAACCTATTCATATAAGTTTTCATTCTGTTATGTCTTGTAATGAGGTGTGATGGTTTTGAAAATAAATCATTAGAATAATTTTCATAGACTTTATGAATTCATTTTAAAACTCAGCTAAAATACTTCTACCAATCTATGTCTTAAAAGTCCCACAGTCACATTAAAATAATTGGTATTTTGGAAGCCATGTCCTGAGTTCAGATACTCCACCTCTGCTTTATGGTAAGATTCAGCTTTTTTCTTGGAAAGATCGTTCTCTCTTAGGTACTTCAATAAAATGTCTAGCATTTCAGACTTATTTTATTGAAGCCTCTATACCTTTCTTTTATTCATTTTGTTGTGGAAGTAATTCTGTTTTGGAGGTGTTATCTCTGTTAAATACTTCATGACCTATTGTACATCTGTCAAATATATTTTTGCAAACATGATACTCTTTGGGGGAATTCTGAGGCACTCATACAGATTTCAGCTGGATTAAGTGCTGTAATGAAAATGCTGCCCAAGTGTATTTTATACTACAGTAAGTACTTATTTCAGAATTCAATTATACCTACAGGGATATATTCTGTGTCTGATTATCTGGGAATGCCAAAGATACAGTGTTTTGGCAGAATGACTTCAACTCTGCTAACTAAGTTAATGCTTTTGAAGAGGAGACTGGGTGAAAATGTTACACACAGTCTGAATTTCCTCCTCTGGTCTACCAAACAATGGCATTTACTTGATGGAAGCGAGAACAAGAAGGCTGCTCTCTTTACTCCCTTTTGCATGTGTTCTTCTTAGCTTTGCCACTACAGTCACACAATTGGAAACGTAGCTGTTAGACTTTTTTAAATCCAGCTTAATAAAAAAAGGAACAAGAACATTGTGGCCTGGGTTAGTACAGTACTTAGTAAGAGCTAGGCTAAGATCCTCCCACAGTGCAAACAAGAAAAAAGAAAAAAAAAAATTGTTAGGCAAAAGGTTGGGTTGCCTTAACATTTCATTCTGAATGCATTTTGAGAAATAGCAATCTTAAATGCTTACTTGGTGTTTCATTGACACTGATTAAGATAAATAAATGTCATTTTTATTTGGATTTATTGGTATTTGCATCATTCACTCCTAAGAAGAATTCATTGATAGTCTCTGCCACTTTTATTTCTAGAGATTTCTTTTGATGATGTCTTGATGAACATTCAATAGCTGGTTTCAGTTTTACTGGTACATTGGGCTACTTGAAGACTTCACAGTCAAGCAAGTTCAATTTTACCATCACTTTGAACTGAAGTTTGTTATTTTGTTTAGATGTTTGTTTTATGAGCCATTTAGGAAAGATTCTATTGCTACTTACATATTTTATTAACTCTAAATGTTGAATGATTCTTAAATTAAAATTTTGTGAAATAGTTTTTATCAAAATAACATAACTTTTAGTATTAAATCTTGCTGTTGTGCACATAAAGAACATAAAATATACAATAACATTCGGACTGAGAATGTAATTACTGTTAAATATTATCATTTTATTTATAGTTTTGCACCTTTTAATCCTTTAGTAGCTTTAGTATGCATTACATACTGGCCCTTCCTTTTGTCTTTATTAAAAGCAAACTAACACATTCCTTTCCCCAAATCTCCTATCTTTCTGACCTCTTGATACAGTGAAACGTTTTAAACTTTAAAAAGTTTTACAATGTGTTTTATGACAGTTCCCACATAGAATTGCTCATGCCTTATCTTAAAAAGAGTTTAGAAAGCTCTTTATACTTAGCAGATAGCCAAAGAGAACTTACAGACATGCTTAGAAGAATAGATCTCCAACAGATTCCTTTAGGCTGTGATCTTCAATAACACAGGGCAAGGATTTTAGGGGGACTTTATGTATTTATTAGATCAATGGTGTTAGAAATAACTGATATGTTTTAGGAACACAGGACTTGGCTGAACTGAAGTGCAGCAGCAAACTTCAAAATTAAGTGCAGACTGATTATAACTCTTTTGAATTAATTGTATTTCTCAGACCATTTGAATAAAAGAGGATGCCAGCAACAGGAAAACTGATTAAGTTCTTAGTCCTTGAAGAGCCAAGAGACACATTTTAGGGAATCATGTTCTCCAAAGGATTGTAGTTCAGAGATGTATGTAAACCTATTATTTTTTTTTTTTTCTTCCCATTTTCAGCTTTCATGCTTATACTGGAAACACCAGTTTACAGGGTAATTATAAAAAATGTGAATCTTTTGGGTTTAAACATTCTATTTTACATATTATAGTTAATAATTGCTCTCCTAAGACTCCTCCAACACCTCCTTGCCCAAAGAAAGCCAATGGTTATGTCAGGCAGGTAGTTAAAGAAACTTTTCTAATATATTCAGAATACCAAAATACCAGGTATAAGGAAAAAAAAAAGTTTGGAAAGCAGTATAGCCAAGCCTAAGTGCATGCAGAGATGAGTTGTTCTCTAGCTGATCCTCTGTACCCAGCAACTTGTGACGTTCAAACTCCAGTGCAGCGTAACATGTAGTGTGAGTGATGTACTCTTGCTTGGGCACATTCTAAGAAGAGAATGTTGATGTGGCTTAGCTACACCTGACTTGCAGGTGCCAGTGTCAGGAAATGGAATTCATAACACCGACTCAAAACCCTGCATTCCCTATACAATAAATAGAGAAAGTTAGCTGCTTTAGGAGGGTGTGGATAACATCAGCCTACCCAAGTATGAGGGGCACAGACAAAGGAGAATATTCAGATTTCTGACCCTCGCCCATACTTCACCTGCTCTGTAAGATGGATTCAGATGCTGAAACTATTGTCAGCACCTAAAGCAGCACATAGAATCATAGAATTGTTTTAGTTGGAAAAGACCCTTAAGAGCACGGAGTCCAACCATGAAGCTATCACTGCCAAGTCCATGTCTAAACCGTGTCCCTAAGCACCACATCTACACGTCTTTTAAATACCTCCAGGGATGGTGACTCCACCACTTCCCTGGGCAGCCTGTTCCAATGCTCCTTGGATACAAATGGTTGGACTGTTCTTCAGATAGGGAGTAACGGTAGTACATAGTATTCTGCCACCTAGGATGTGCAGCCAAGATCCCACCTTAACCTCAGGTGAAATGAATCCTTATCTTCTTCCAGAAGATTAAAACTTTTATT